>NC_067475.1:46355010-46532510 GCF_947179515.1 Apodemus sylvaticus | reverse complement strand
GGATTTGGAGCCAGAACACTGTCAGACTGGTAAGCAGGGCTGGATGGGTCTAAGGTTGGGAAGGAGTGATTTAGTAGATGTTGTCCGGAGTGGTGGGTTGCTTTCTTCTCCGAGTGCCTCGCGCCCCATGAGCAAGTGATGGAAGGATGCATGCAACTCAGAAGAGCAGCGAAGGTGGCGCGCCAGTGAGACTGGAAGCTCACTCCTTTCCCGTCCTCCGGCTCGATTCTCTGGCGATAAGCTTTGGGCGACTAGCTTTCCTCCCAGCGGTACCCATTTCCTGGCCTTTCACCTGCTTGACTTTGCTTGAGTACTTTCTAGATGTCAGGCATTGTGATAGGCACTGCAAACACAGAGCTATATTCTTTTGAGATTTGTTGAGTGCCCACTGCACGCCATACGCTGGCACTATTAACCTGACCTCAGGCAACTTTTCAGTGTGGAGGAAGAGACGAGAAAAGCCTCTAGTTTGGGATCCACTCGGGGCTGCACTTCTCTCCTTGGTCCACACTACATGTTCCAACTTTTTAATCATCGATTTCCCAACCCCATTTGCAGCCCTCCTCCCACTCACAGGCTTTTAGCAACAACCGTGGATGTATCCCATTAAATATCTTGTTTCTTCCTAATTACATAACTTCTTGGATACAGACTTTACCCATTTCCCTGGATCTTCCTTTAGTGGTGGTCTCCTGATCTCTCAAAACCTTTTCCCCAGCCTGCTGTGTGTATTGGGCACTGGGCATATTACTATAACACTGACGGCCACCATCCCTTCCCTCCTGAGATTGGAACCTAGTGGAGGAAAACAGGAGAGAGGGAGGCAAGGAAGAACAGGAAGCCAGGGCTTTGGAGAGAAGTGCTGTTATGGAACAAGTGCTCAGAGCTATTATGACTCGTGAGGGTGGACACCCGTGGAGCAGTGGGGCACAGAGAGGGATTCCTGGGGGCTACTGGGTAAGGAGACTGAAGAGAAGGAACCAGGCAGCAGAAGAGTGCTCTTGCCAGCAGCACCTTCGTGGGTATTGTGGGCAACTCTTCCAAGAGCTCTCCCTCTTGGCTTTTGAGACACTGACTTACCAATATTCCTCTTCTGACACCCTCAGCTGTTTGATTCCACTACCTTCTTTTTCTTTCCTGCTTCTGAATACCACACAAAGACTTCCATCAACAGTGTTCCCATAGGCTCTCGACAGACCTGAAAACTTCCTATGACTTTTCCGTCTTTTGATGTGTGCAGACACACAGACACAGTGGTGTAACAGGCACCCACGGTGTTTAGTACAGTGAGATGCAGGACAGGTTTGTAGTATAAGAGCTAGCATATAGCTTAGGTGGGCAAATAAGCCATTTGATTTGTGTAAGCGTAAGGTGAGGACATAAATCATCTAATAGTGAATGGGTTTCACACAGACCTGTCATTAAGGGATGAAGGCCCTGGCTTTGGCCCTCTGCGCTCTTCCAACTTCCTGCGTTATCTCCCCTCTCTTTGCATGTAGTCACCAGCTGTGCTAATGGTTTCCTGGCATTCTCTAGTCTTCCAAATAGGTCATATATTCTGCTGTCCAAGAGATTTCCCATTGCACAATATAAGGTGTTTTTCAATTGCAGGTAACACAAATCCAGGGAGTGACTAGGACACCATCTATGCATATAGACTACAGGTGACATGTGCGTCATTGTCAGGGCTGAGGTCTCAGCAGGTTCAGTTGACCTTTCCCATATGGCCATAAGGGAGCTGCAACAACTCACGGGGTATTAAAGGCAGGACGTGGAAGGGATGGTATCAGGCTGACATAACCAGCTAGAACACTGTTACATAGCTGCTGCTAGCACAGGGGACTTGGAAAAGCTAGCCTTTAGCCATCTCACAGTGTGCCATAATCCCTCGGGGAGGCAGGCTCAGCTCCAGAATAGACCTCTCAGACCTGTTTCTCTTGACTCTAGCTTCCAACTCTGAGGAGATCTAGCTACTCTTTACTGCCTGCTCTTAATTATAGATGTCCTAGGCTTTCCTAACTGGGCCTCTTTTGTAGTTCATTTCCCAAGGCCAGCCTCTTATAAAATGAGGCACACATTAGATTATGCCATGTTCTCGTTTAAGACTAATCCTTTAAAAAGTGTCCCCAAGCCTCATGACTGAAGAAAAGTTATGTCTGGCTTCTCCAGTCTCTCAAGTATCATTTTTTATTGAAAATCTGCTTATTCCACACATTTTTAATCTCCTATCACACTTTGGATTTCCTTTGCCACATGCTTAATTGTTCCTCTCCCACGAATCCATTCTTAAATTTGACATATGAGACAGCATTCTATGTCTGCCTTTGTGATCGCCAGTAAGTACCATATCTTTCTCTTGAAAATAATTGGTTTTTTTTTTTCTATTATTTTAACCACTTTACTGGGCATTGATTATAGAAATCAGTGAAAAAGAAGATTGGAGTAAAAGTAACATTCTGCATGTACACACACACACACACACCTACCTCACTCCAGCCCCAAGTCTGGCAGTGCCCCCCCCCCCTTGCTGCACAAAGAGCTGTACGAAACAATTACCAGAGTACACACTGTGCTCCCTTGATTCCAGACCTTTGCTCATACATTTCCTCTGCCTCCAAGACTCTTGCCTCATCTGCAACCCTGCTCCTCTCCTGGGTCACTCCCACTCAGTCTCCAGTCTCCAGTCTTACCTCAAGCTGACCCTCTCCAGCCAGGTTCCCTTCGAACACCCCACTGTGGCTGTGTTAACGGCCTGTGTGCTTGTCCATTCTGCTGGACATTGCATGTGGGCAGGAACCACATGTGTTTCCTTCTGTGTGTAACCACAGCACCCCACACACTGGGTGCCCATAAGTGTTCAGAAAAAGAAGTTTTTGTTTTACTTTTTCTGTTTGTTGTTGGGTTTTCGTTTTGAGATAGCTTCTCTGTGCAACCCTGGCTGTCTCGGAACCCCCTTTGTAGACTAGGTTGACCTTGAATTCACAGAAATCTGCCTCCCTCTGCCTTCCAGTCTCTGGATTCAGTGAAGCCACCACCACCCGGCTTCCACTTTTAACTAGTATGATGAGGGTGGGAGACATGCCTTCCCTGGTTTAAAATTTTATTTTTCCTCCTTTGTATTGTCTTTTAATCTCTTCACTTTTGCTAATTTTTGAATCTCTCCTTTCTCTCTTGTCAAAGCCATCTAGTTGCTTTTATTTATGTAATACTCATTGTAACTCAGTTGCCCTTTCTCAGTCCCTGTTGATTAGGTCATTCAGGAACCTGTGTTTCTGTGTAAACAACTACACTCCTGCCTCAGCCTCTTTCTTTACCTATAGTAACCTATGCTATGAGCTAATAGCAGACTGATTCCTCATCTGCTCTCTACTGTGACCCCCCCCCCTCCAGTGCATCTATTCCCCCTCCTTGTCCTGCCATTAGACACCGGCCGCCACCTTGAGCATCCTGCTTTCCTTTCCAATGCTGATGAAGCCAAATCGGGCTGCTCACTGCCCTCCAGCACTCCATCAAGGTTCTTTTGCAGTTTTTGTGTTTACGTCATTTCCTGTGCCTTAGAAGTATCCATCTGCTCCTTATTATTCATGCTCAGTGTGCAAGGCCCAACTTAAATCTTCTCCAAGGTCACCCTGACCCTCCTCCACCTCACTACTTAAATGCCTTCCCCCACAACTACTTTTTTGGCCTATAATTTCTTATAAATAATAAGGGCACACATGACCATGCTTGGGAGAAAGAAAGAATTGTTTATCCTAGGTTATAGCTTGGAAAGAAAGGATTCTTTCTCTTGGCAATGTGATGTGTCAAGGAAATACCTGGGTTTTGAACACAAGTTTACTTGGCTTAATTTTTCCACTTAATTGCAGTATGACCTGGAACAAATAACTTCTCCTCCTCTGTCAGCTTCTGTGACAGAGATGGCTACTGTGAACTGGAGACAAGGAAATGTATATGAAAGCTTCAAGCACCTGGTCCATGGTGCACAAATACCCATTGCATTTTTTAATGGGGTAGTTTGTGACCCCCAATCTATTAGTAATTCCTCAGAGTTGTGTTGTTGAAGGGAGAACCTTCTGTAGGTTAATTTTCTTAAAAAGTTTTAAAGTGTGAAATGTTATTTAAATCATAGATTTCATTAAGTACCTCTACATTTTATATCTGAAAAAGCAGAGGGGGTTCCTTCTTTTTTGTTGATCAAGAGCCAGGGTTGAAAATGTTGGAGAAAGGAAGGGCAAACAGAGCAGGGTGTGTGGAAAGAGTCCTGTCAATATCTGCTCAGCTATAGATTGTCAACTGAAATGACGGAAGGTTTTGTGGCTCCTAAACGTTACTCTTAATACGAATTAAATATAGGCATTAGAGCCTGGGGAGATGGCTCATCTGGGAAAGGCACGTGCTGCCCTGGTCTGAGGACCTGAGTTCCATCATTGCAACCCATGTCAAAAGCTGGATCTGATCATGCACATTTGTAATCCCAGCAATCCTAAGGCCGAGATAAATGAGAGGCAGAGATAGGAAAATGGCCCAGAAGCTTGCCGGGGAGCTAGCCTGGGAGCTAGCCTAGGAGCTAGCCTGGAGTATGCAGCTAGGCAGAAACAAGAAGAGACCTGCCTTAAAACAAGATGGAAGGAGAGAACGAACTCACCCCCGGGAGTTATTCTTTGCCCTCCACATATACGCACTCACGTTATACCCTCACCATAGGCATGCACACACACACACAATAGTAAAATAAAAAATGTAAATATAGGTATCATAAGAGTGAGTTGCCAGGTGGACATGGGAGGCTATCTGTAATCACACGTGGGAGGCAGAAACAGGAAATCCTCAGTTAGCCAGACAGAGTTAGTTCTCTGGGTTCAGTGACAGTCTCTGCTGAAGTATAAAAGATGGACTGCCATTGAGAAGATAGTGTCAGCCTTGGGCCTCACAGGAACACATATGTGCACCCATAAGTATGAGAGCATGCAAACACAGGCACGTGCACACACGTACTCATGGGAGGAAAGAGATGATTTAGGATGAGTTCTTTAAGACAAGATACATAACTTAGGAAAGGAACTGTCAGTTTTTCTTTGCCTTCAGAAATCAGAAATGCCTGCCACTCAAGAATTTAAATATAGGAGCTGGAGAGATGGCTCAACAGTTAAGAGCATTTATTGCTGAAGAGGAGCTGAGTTTGGTTCCCAGCACTCACACAGTAGCTCACAACCATCCTTAACTCCAGGTCCAGGGGAATCCAATTCCCTCTTCTGTCCTCTACAGGAACCAGGCATGTGTGTGGTACACATGCAAGCAAGCCACTAATACACATAAAATAAAACAAATATTCTTTTCAAATTAACTTAAATATATTCTGTAGTCAGACTTTTAATTTTATATTAGTTGCTCTTAGAAAAAAGAATAAAATCTTTATTTATGAATACATATTAAAATATGACTTGTAAAATGAAGTGTGTTGGCATGCGCCGATAGTCTCAGTTGTCTGAGAGACTGGGGCAGGAAGACCACATGGGCAGCAGTGTTCAAGACTACAGTGGGCAGCATATGGAGACCCGTTGCTCCTCCACATAACTAATGTACACAGCTGCTGGGATGTTCTCTAGGAAAAAGGAACTTGTATAAAGTTTTAAATACCTACCAGTATTCTCAAAAACAGAGGCTAGAAATCATTGTTGTTTATGTTTAAATGGTGTAGTTATTGGATATTAATATATCCAATATAATATAAATTATAATGACACTTAGGTTTTGATATATCAAGTTGAGTGTATTTAGACCTAACATGTTTTGACTCATACTAAGGCATTGTAAAAATAGTTAACAGCGGCATCTATCAGTTAATATAATCAAACCAATGAGAGGGCTGAAAAGAAATTCTGTGGTTGAAAGCACGGATTGTTTTTCCAGAGCGCTGGGTTTCAGTTCCCAGCACCCACATCACAGCTCACAGCTGCTGTCTGTAACTCCAGAGGATCCAGCACCCTCTTTTGGCTTCTCTGGATGACAGGCACGCACATAGTACCTGTCTTAGTCAGGGTTTCTATTCCTGCACAAATATCATGATCACGAAGCAAGTTGGGGAGGAAAGGGTTTATTCAGCTTATACTTCTGCATTGCTGTTCATCACTAAAAGAAGTCAGGACTGGAATTCAAGCAGGTCAGGAGGCAGGAGCTGATGCAGAGGCCATGGAGGGATGTTTCTTACTGGCTTGCTTCCCCTGGCTTGCTCAGCCTGCTCTCTTATAGAACCCAAGACTACCAGCCCAGAGATGGCACCACCCACAAGGGGCCCTCCCCCCTTGATCACTAATTGAGGAAATGCCCCACACCTGGATCTCATGGAGGCACTTCCCCAACTGAAGCTCCTTTCTCTGTGATAACTCCAGCCTGTGTCAAGTTGACACACAAAACCAGCCAGTACAATTGACCCCTTGTCAACTTGACACACAAACACATCACATTAAGCCTCAATCCTTACTTTTTTATTCATCCCCAAGATCTAACTAACTTCAAAAGTCCCACAGTCTTTACATATTGAAAGCTCAATCCCTTTAAAATGTCCAATATCTTTTAAAATTCAAAGTCTTTTAAAAATTCAGTCTCTTAACTGTGGGTTCCACTAAAATACTTTCTTCCTTCAAGAGGGAAAAATATCAGGGCACAGTCACAGTCAAAAGCAAAACTCAGACTCCAGTGGTTCAGCATCTGGGATCCAACTTACTACAATCTTCCGGGCTCCTTCAAGGGCTGGGGTCACTTCTCCAGCTCTGCCCTTTGTAGCACACACCTTGTCTTCTAGGCTCCAGCTGCCTGTACTCCACTACTGTTGTTGTTCTTGGTGGTCAATTCATGGCACTGGCAACTCCAAAACACTGTTGTCTTCTGCTGTAACTAGGCTTCACCAATAGCCTCTCAGAGGCTCTTTTCATGGTGCCAAGCCTCAACTCTTATGCATGACCCCTTCAGTCCTGGGCCATCAATTGCAACTGAGATTGCACCTTGACTAATGGCCTTCCACAGCCTCTCACAGTGCCAAGCCTCAGCTGTTCTTCATGACCCCTTCATGCCTTCAAAACCAGTACCACCTGGGTGACTCTTAGTACCAAGTCCAGCTACAACACAAAATACAACCGTGGCTGTCTCTGGAACACAGCCTCTGTGCTCTCAGAAAACACTTCCCAGAAGATTTCACCTCAGTGATGCTGGTCTCTTCTTAATCACAGCTAATTTCTTAGCTCCAGCTAACCAGCATCAATAGTAGTCCCAATAACACAAAGGTTTGCTTTAGCGGTTCTGGTATCTTGTTAATCACAGCTGATTCTTCAGCTCCAGCTAACCAAAACCACGGAATCTTCACAATCAAAACATGGCCCTGATAAGAGTCTTTAATCTTCCCTCTGAAATTTCACAAGCCAGGTCTCTATCTTCTGCACTGTTCTCAACATTATCTTCCAAGCTCCTATAGAACATCCCACCGAGCTCTTAACACTGAATGGATCATCTAGCCCAAAGTTCCAAAGTCCTTCCGCATTCCTCCCCAAAACATGGTCAGGTTGACACAGGAATACCCCACTACGCTGGTACCAATTTGTCTTAGTCAGGGTTTCTATTCCTGCACAAACATCATGACCAAGAAGCAAGTTGGGGAGGAAAGGGTTTATTCAGCTTACACTTCCATGCTGCAGTTCATCACTAAAGGGAGTCAGGACTGGAACTCAAGCAGGCCAGGAAGCAGGAGCTGATGCAGAGGCCATGGAGGGGGTGTTTCTTACTGGCTTGCTTCCCCTGGCTTACTTAGCCTGCTCTCTTAAGGAACCCAAGACTACCAGCCCAGAGATGGCACCACCCACAAAGGGACCTTGATCACTTGATCATCCTCTTGATCACTAATTGAGAAAATGCCCCACAGCTGGATCTCATGGAGGCACTTCCCCACCTGAAGCTCCTTTCTCTGTGATAACTCCAGCCTGTGTCAAGTTGACACACAAAACCAGCCAGTACAGTACCCATCCATACATGGAGGCAAACACTCATACACATGATATAAAAAATTAATATCTCTTAAAAAGAAAGCAAGCCATTTGGACATGCCAAGAAGCCAAGGGTTCAGACCCTGCCCACCCCCTCCATACTGAGAGGGAAAACAAAACGTTGGGACTTAATATATATTTTCATTGTCTTAAATGCTCATAATCACTGTGGATTGAGTCTTTTGTTGGTGGTTGTTTCTGCAGTCCCAGGGATAAACGCCGGGGCCATGCATGCTAGCTGGGGGCTTTGCACTGAGCTACGTCTGCAGCCCCAGGTTTCCTTCATAGCATCATCTCAGAAAGTGGGACAACCTAAGCACATCTACCCACTGACAGGAAGGAATTTAGGACAGTGGTTTTAAACATGCGAACTTATGTGACTCTGTGACAGTACTATGACTTAAGTCTATGGGTTCTCTGCAATAGAGTTTGAGTTCTTTGGGTTACTGGAACAGAAGTAATTTGGCAGATAATCAGTTTCATCAGCTTTATTGTTCCTGCTGATGAATTGGTATTCATTCCTGGCATATTGTGGACTTGCCTAGATAATTCATTATGACCCTGAGCATCAGCCTAAAGCACAACTAAATGAATTTCAGTACGTACTTAAACAGACATTAAAGTAGTGTATACCTTTATTTGGTGGGGGAGGCCCATAAACCCTCAGCCTTCTGCATATAGTACACACTCTTTGTCAATAAGGTTTACTCCTCACCTCTGAAGATTAATAAATTCCTTTTTGTTTTCTTTTCCCTTTGGTAGAGCTGTGTTCGCTATTTTCAAACATGTAATTATGTACATGTTTTGAGGCCCAAAAGTGTGTGTTCTGTGGGCTATCCATTGCTCAAGGACAGTCAACCACATCACTCCCTGAGAACCGCAGCTGGTGAGTCAAATAGTGTCCTTATCTTTACCGATTCTTTTTCTTAGTAACTGAAGACTTCACCAAAGTAAAACTGTTGACCCTGTATTTCTAGCATTGCTCTTCCCACCTCTATTCGTTTCCTGTTTCCTGTCCCGCTCCGCTCCCGTAGTTTCCCATAATGCTTGTGTCTTTTTACAGTTGAGGCTGGGTTGTACCCGGTCACCTGTTGTTTATTCTCTGATTTTCTAGGTGCACTCATTAGCACTGGTGTGACCTCCTGAGTTAAGGTAAATTATTGACTTCATAGAATCATCTGTATTCTTTGTGCACAATCGTTCTGTTGGAGAGGTGAAACAGTCTGCTGTTAGGGAGGCCTGATGTAATCACCCTGACTGGGGAGAGTTGTGCCGAGTGGAGAGTTCCCTGGCTTTTATCTGCTTACCTTTCTCCCAGCCACCCAGCCTCTGTAAATAACTTGAGGCCTCAAGTATTAGATTTGGCAAAGGCATACGAGCTTTTTTCTGCTGGTCTTTTCAGAACCCTGACAGCCTCGACCTCATTGTTTACTTACACATTTGGCAGGGCCAGTGCCTTAGTGTGTGCTGACAGCGAGAAACAGAAATTCTAGGCAGATTCTGCCCAACTTTCCATGCCTTTTCATTCCAACCTCAATGGTCACAGACAATGTAAACTTTACATTCACCGTTGTTTCTGAAGAGATTTGTATCTATTTATATATGCACACAAATTTCTAAGCTATATATGTGTTTTATTCCTAGCACCACATATACAATATGTATAGTAATTTATTTTGGTAATTGTATGGGTGGAACATGTGTATTTGTGTGCATGTGTGTATGTGTTGCAGGATATTTGATTACACATATCAAATGATTGTGTTGATTACTGAAAAAAAATTGTTTCTAATTGTGTCTGGCTCAGCCCTTAGCACACACTTTTGATCCCTCTGGCTAGAATACAGACACACCCTTAGTTCACCTTTAATCCTAAACATTGACAGTAAGTTTTGTTGAAGGAAGCACCCATATTTGAAAGTGATGTCTAATTGAGTGGCTGTTAAAATAATGAATCAGAGACAGATCTGACAGAATAGAATATGCCCGACTCTCATGAGAAAAGGAAAAAGAGGCTACTTAAGAGAGCACCACAGAAAAGAGAGAGAAAGGAAAGAGGGGAATGGAGGCAGTTTTACTGGAACAGTTTTACAGGAGACAGGAGACAGAAAGAACAAGCTAGACATGGGTAAAGACAGAACAAGTCAGAGAATGAGAAGGAGCCAGAAGATTAGAACAGACTGCCAAAGTTAATATGAGGCCAAGCAGAGCCATTCCGGAAAAGCTGAGGGGAAGCCAGTGAGGTTGGAGAGGAGTTTAAGTCAGAACAGGTGAGTGAACCAGCCAGCTACAGATCAGCAGCAAGATGAGCTTATTCATCAGCGAGTCTCAGAGGCTGAAAACATTCTAGGCCTGGATAAGACTGCACGGAGGCTGAAAGCTCCCAGGACTAGGCCTGGGTTAGCAGAGGGAGGGCAGTGAGCCTTGGAAACAATTACTTCAGGCAAACCAAAGATGCTTTACATGTGTGTGTGGTGTGTGTTCGTGTGTATGCTATGTGTGATGTATGTGTGTGGTGTGTATGCATGCGTGTATATATGTGTGTGTATGTGTAAGTGTGTTGTGTGATGTGTGTGTGGTGTGTATGATGTGTGGTATGTATGTATTATGTATGTATGTATGGTGTCTGTCTGTCTGTATGGTGTGTGTGTGTGTGTGTGTGGTGCTGAAGATAAAACACAGGGCCTCACACATGGAAGCAGATACTTGGAAGCAACCCTTCTTCCACTAACCTCACTCAGTTCAAGCAAAGACTTGCATTACCTAACCCTGATTACGTGGTACTTCCCAGAGAAAGCAGGGGCCCCTCAGGAGGGACAGCGACTTCCTGCTTTGTCCTTTAAACACTTCTCATGAACTTTAGGTCTCTGTGTTTATCAGCTGCAGGTTATGTGGGCTCCTGTTTGTTTGCTTGCTTGTTTGTTTTTAAGATAGGAATTTACTGTGTGACTCTGGCTGTGCTGGAACTCATTTCATTGTGAGCATTTATTGAGGAAGTGTTTTGTGCCAGGCACTACCCTGGGAACACGTCAGTACTCAATTAAGAGGTCTTTACACTGGTCAGATTAATCAAAGTAGGGTATATGTTAAAGTATCTGCTGTCTGGTCACTCACCATTTTTTAAAGTTTCTCCTACTCTGCTTAATGGAGAGAGGAATGAAAAACCTCAGGGATAATTTGGCAGAGCATGATTTGGACATATTAGAAGTGTTTAGGCATGGTAGTACATGCCTGTAATCCCAGCATCTGGGAGGCAGAGGCAAGCTGATCTCTGAGTTCGAGACCAGCCTAGTCTAAATATCGAGTTTCAGGGCAGCCAGGGCTACATAGTAAGTCCCTGTCTCAAAAGAACAAACAATAATAAGTAGGCCATTTTTTTGTACATCAGGTATAACGGTCAGGAACTTCTCAGGAAAGACATCTATAACCCTATTAAAGAACATTAATTGGGAAATTGGAAAACATAAGTTCTGTGGCAGTGGATCTGTGTCTTGGAGTAAATTTTGTAAACCCTTAGTGTTTATGCATTTTAAAATTATAAAATGCTGGAGTATTGGTTTTGGAGGGTTTATTTGATTGGTTGGTTTGGTTGTCTATAGGATGGAACAGTTTCTACCTCTGCATGAGAACATATTCTAATTTTAGAAATAAAAGCATCTATCGATAATACATATTTAATGAGACCTTTTCCCATTTGTTTTTGAAGTGCTCCAGGGACAGGTTGTTCAGTTCAAACTCTCTGACATTGGAGAAGGGATTCGAGAAGTAACTATTAAAGAATGGTAAGTTAGTCTCAAAGTAATTGTAAGTCAATAGGAAATTAATTGAATGTACAAAAAACAAGACTCAAATTGAGAAACTTCTTTGCTAATATGCTGGTAGCAGAAATCATTCCACGAATAACTTTCTTTGGTGTGATTTATTAATGTTTGTTACTTTATTTTATGTATACATGTTTTGTCTGCATGTATGTCTGTACACCATGTGCATGCCTGGTGCCCTCAGAGGTCAGATGGGGTAGAGAATCCCCTGGAACTGGAGTTCCAGATGATTGTGAGCTGCCCCGTGATTGCTGGGAATTGAACCCTTCGGCCTTAATGGCCGAGCCATCTTTCCAGTCCTTGTTTCTTTCTTTTACAAAAAACAAAAACAAACAAACAAACAAAAAACCTTTTAACTGCCGGGCGGTGGTGGCCGCACACCTATGATCCCAGCACTCTGGGAGGCAGAGGCTGGCGGATTTCTGAGTTCAAGGCCAGCCTGATCTACAAAGTGAGTTCCAGGACAGCCAGGGCTACACAGAGAAACCCTGTCTCGGAAAAAACCAAATCCAAAAAACAAACAAGCAAAAAACCCTTTAACTATCTATTCTTTACTTCAGCTAAGAGAGAGAGAGAGAGAGATTGATTTCTAAGAAATAGTAAATAGATATAAAACCAGGGCAGCACAACAATCAGATCCAGCACCCTGAGCCTGCAAACTAGGTGCACCACCTCTGAGTTAGGCCCTGCCCACTTGGAAGAGTCTCATGTGTGAACGCGTACTTTCCTTCCGACTGTTTTAAAATGATCCTGTCCTCTAGCTCTCTACTGATCAACCCGGCTTGATCCCTGGGGCCTGACGTGGGGCCTGGTAAGGGAGGCCTTGCCTGCGGGTTTGCAGGCACTTTCACCGGAAAGACACAAGTCAAAGATTCTCCAGAGAGCTTGAACATTTAGGACTGGAGAAATGACTCAGTGCAGGAGAGCGTGGGCTGCTCTTCCTGAGGTCCTGAGTTCACTTCCCAGCAGCCACAGATGGCAGCTCACAACTGCCTGTAACTCACCTCTAGGGAGATCTTCTGCCTCTGACCTCAACGGGATAGCACACAAGTGCCCTCATGCTTCCATGTCCCCCCACAATTAAAACTAAAGCTTAAAAAATTATATAATATAGATGGATACATAGATGTATGTATATATACACTCATACATGCATACATACATACATACATACACACATATACACATACATACACACATACATACATACATACATACACACATACATACATACATGCTCGATACAAAAGGCAGAAACCCTCTACTGCCTTTGACATTCGCCATCCTTTTGAGTCTTTCATCTTCTGGGAAAAGATACCTCTTGGCTCTGCCCTGAGTTTTGCAGGTGTTTAGGAATCGCGGTTATGATGACTAATAGATTTCTCCCCCACTGTAGTTTTTTTTTTTTTTTTTCTCTTCAGGATAGGATTTTTTACTATAGCCTAAGCTAGCCTCAAACATGCCATCCTTCTGCCTCAGCCTCCTGTGACCTCAGTGCTGGGTTACTTGTTATGTGTGTGCCACTGCTCCGGGCTCAAATACTCCTTAAGAACCTGGACTGAGGCCGGCGAATGGCGTTTCCTGTACGTAGCAGGCTTTTCTTTGTAAGCTGAGGATGCTGGTCAGCAGCTTTCCTTACAGGTGTCTCTCCTGGCACTGTGTGACTGTGGGTGAGCCACCAGGCTAGTTAGCTGCCTCGTCTGTGGCTCACCTGTCTCTCAACTACCAGCCTTAAGAAAACTTTTAGACTTATTTATTTTACTTAACATGTTTGAATATTTTGCCTAAATGAATGTGTGTGCACCACATCCCTGGTAGAGTCAATAACAGTCATGGCTGTCCCAACTCACAGTGGCTGCTCACATGATTAAAACGCAATGTCTTGAAAATGTCGCATACTCTCAAGGACTATGTACAATTTATTGATGCTTTGCTTCAAGACCAATTTTAATCTTTTAATCTTTCTAGACTAAGGAATTTTTTAAGTATTTTTTCCATCACCATCTTCTTTCATGTCAACTAGATAGTCCAAGTGTACTGTTTGAATTCCCCCTTTAACTTGGCTATCATTACTTATTATTCTTTATTTGAATTAGTATTCAGTGTTTTTTATTTCAGCCTGAAGGATTCTTAGTATTTCTTGAAAGGTGAATGTGTTAGTCACTAGTTTTATCTGTTTTGGTTCTGAAAAGACATTAATTTTTCCTAAAGATTTAATTTTATTATTTGTGTGTGTGTGTGTGTGTGACATGCACAAGAGTGCAGGTGCCCTTAAAGTCAGCATCATAAGAGACCTCTGGAGCTAGAGATCCAGGTGACCATGAACCTCCTGATGTAGGAGCAGGGACCCAGGCCTGGGCCCTCTGCAAAAGCAGCATGTGCTCTTAACCAGTGAGCCGCAGTCCAGCCTCTACTGGAATATTCTTCCACGTTTCTTCTACGCTTCTTTCACTTTTCTTCCACTCACTCACTCACTCACTCACTGAATATATCATCTTTCTACCTTCCGGAATTCTTGTTTCCTGATTGAAAAGCGCCTGTTAATCTCAGGTGTCTTCCCGATAAAGATAAGCGGTTGTTATCCTGATTTCTAGAGTCTTTTTGTCGTTTTATTTTGATGTGTGTGTGCTGCTGCTGTCTTTAAGGTTATCTTAGAATCAACTTAACTTCTTGCATATGCACATCAATTTTCGAGCCAGTATTTATTTTATTTTTTTTTAATTATCTCATATATTTGAGATTATAATATATCATTTTCCCCTTCCCTTTCTTCCCTCCAAAGTCTCCATCTACCTCTCCCTGCTCTTTTTCAAATTCATGGCTTCTTCTTTTCATTAGTTGTGTTATAAATATATGGATATGGGTATTCATACATTCACACATACATATGTACATATAATTTTTAAAGACATAAACAGAACCCGCCCAGTCTATATAATGTTACGTGTATTCTGCTTTCAGAGCTTGTCATTTGGTAATGCATAGCCACCATACTCTCCCTGGGGAACACCACTTCTCCCTCTCTCTGCATGCCTTAGTTGCCTGTAGCTCTTTGTAGGGTTGAGGCCGCAGAGTTTTCCTGTGCACTTTGGCATGTCTATTGTTGTCCTTGTTTAGCTCATGTTTAGGTAGCTATGCTGTCGAGACTTTATGGGTGGAGCTTCTGACATTTCTAGGAGACAAATCTTATAGCAAATTCCACGATCCTCTGACTCAGCATCTTTCTGCCCCCTTTTGCACAAGGAAAAGGCTTAGTTTTGAGAGTGTTCTATAGGTATATCCACCGAGGCTGGTGGCCACGCCTCTGCATCCTGACTGCTTGTTGTTTTCTATAATGGTCTCTGAGAGGTTTCTTTGACAGGGAAATGAGGATGCGCTGACCTGTGCCTATAAGGACAAATGTTTAGGATGGTAGAGATTGTGCTGGTTTAGTGAAGTGATGACTGTAGGCTCTCCTCTAAGATCCATAACTTCACTAACCCCAGGTAGTTGTCTGGGTTTTTGTACTAGTCAACGATTCCCCTGATGTTGAGTGATCTGAGTCTAATTAGGGAGCTGTTGGGAACCACAGGGACCCCCTGCTGCACACTTTGGGTTGTTGTGCGTGCTGGTCATTGTAGCTGCATAGGACTGTGGGCTGCCTCCCTCCTTGGAAGCTTGCATGACACCTCTTGTACCATGAAAGCTAGTTCTCCAGGAGGAAGCTTTCAGGTCAGTTCCAGCCCAGGGCCCTCTGGGCCTGTGTCTGAAGTGTCTGTAGGGTTGTTTCCATATCAGGGACTTCCATTCCACCTCTAGAGGGCAAACAATAGCAATAGTGATGTGGGGGAGTCTCTTGGACACTTCTGAGCAGCACTTCAAAAGAGGCCTTCTCATGCCTGGCATTGGACCTTGGAAGGAGCATTGTCAGCCCAAATGGGAAAATTTCATTTAAATTATTTACACACAGACTTATGTATATACAGTGTTTATTTTGCTTTTGTGTTTGTTTGTAATATCATTCCTTGTGCCCTTTCAAACATCCTTATTTTTACTGTTCCTCTCTCCTGCTTTTGTATTTATCTCCTTCCCACCTCCCTAGTTCGTGCCCCTCATCTTTCCAGTTTTCCCTATTAGATCCTGTGTGCCCTGCTATTCTCTGTTGCTCCTGACTCTACTGCCCCCTAGCCATGGTCCCTTCTTATATTGCATGCTTCTGTAGTTTTCTAGAATATGTACTCACATCTGAAGAGTTGGGGCTTGGAGCCTCAGATCAAGGAGAGCGTGATGTCTGACTTTCAGTAGCTAGTTCCACCCACTTACCTGCAAAGTCCATGGCTTCAGTTTTCTTTGCTGCGGAGCAGTAGTCCAGGTGTACGGGTCACGTTTTCCTTGTCCTTTCTCCAGCTGAAGGACATTTAGGTTGTTTCCATTTCCTGGCTATTGTGAATACAGCGGCAGTCAACAAGAACCATGCCAAGCGAGTATCTGGATGCCAACGATCCAGGTTGTTGATCCAGTTCTGATGGCCACACGCGGCCGTCTGTGTGCTGGGATCGAAGGTCTGTGCGGCCATGCTCAGCTCCCTGAACTGTCATTCTGACCCTGTGTCCTTCCTTTCCTCCTGAGCCCCAGCATGTGTGCTAGCGTGCTCTGTGGCATTGTCTCCAAGGTCTCAGCTGACTGATCCTCAGGTTACAAAGAGAATGAATCTGCTGCCGGCCCTTCTCGTACATTCTTACCTTACTCAGTCTGTAACTGCACAATTCGGTGTCCTTTGTCATGTGTCCCTTGGCCGCTTTGTTACTATTTCCTCTTTGACTGGACATCATTTTCCCAGTCTTCCTTCAGATCTGGGGCAATACCTTTGTTTTTAAGACTGCACTGGACTAGGATAGATGGCATTCAGGCAAGTGGGAACCACAGGGATGCCTACTGGCAGCATCGCCTTCCTCCTTAGCAAGTGGGAACCACAGGGGATGCCTACCCAAGCCATCACCTTCCTCCTTAGCAAGTGGGACCCACAGGGATGCCTACCGATGCCATCACCTTCCTCCTTAGCAAGTGGGACCCACAGGGATGCCTACCGATGCCATCACCTTCCTCCTTAGCAAGTGGGACCCACAGGGATGCCTACCGATGCCATCGCCTTCATCCTAGGTGTCCTTGTTATCCTACTTCTAAAACCAGCGTTCACTCTCGAAGTCTGATCAGAAGCTAATACAGGTCGGATATAACTTATCTGAAATGTTTAGGACCAAAACTGCTTCAGATTTTATGTTGTAGGTTACAAATTTCTTGCTTGGGCTTCAGCCTTTGAGCATCCAGAATCCAAGGTTTTGAGCATCATTGTTGGGACAGAAAAAAAATTCAGATTTTGTATTTTTTAATTAGGGATGCCCATTATATACTATTATACAACAAGAGAAAATAACACTCAAATACAACATTTTAAGAACTTACTTAACAGGAATAGAGAGATGGTCCAACAGTTAAGAGCACTGGCTGCTCTTCCAGAAGACCTGGGTTCTATCCCCACTACCTACATGATAGCTCACAACTGTCTGTCACTCCTCTTCCAGGGGATCTGACATTCTCACACAGACATCTTACAAACAGGTATAACACCCACATACATGCCGGGCAGTTGTGGTGCACGCCTTTAATCCCAGCACTTGGGAGGCAGAGGCAGGCAGATTTCTGAGTTCGAGGCCAGCCTGGTCTACAGAGTGAGTTCTAGGACAGCCAGGGCTATACAGAGAAACCCTGTCTCAAAAAACCAAATCCAAAAAAAAAAAAAAAAAAAAAACACCCACATACGTAAAAATTTTTTTAAAAAATAAACAAATTGTTTAGGGGAGCTGGAGAGATAGCTCAGGGGTTAAGAGCACTGGCTGCTCTTCCAGAGGACCTACGTTCAACGTTCAGTTCCCAGCACCCACATAGCAGCTCACAACTGTCTGTAACTCCAGTTCCCGGGGATCTGACATTCTCACACAGACATACATGCAGGTAAAACACCAATGCATATAAAATAAGAATAAACAAATCACTTTAAAAAAAAAAAAGAACTTATGTACCTGACTGTATAATTAAACCTTGAGATAAAAGGTTTAGTTTTGTTTTTTTAATTTTATCATTTGTTAGGAATTTGTCTAAAACTCTGAAAGCCTTTTCATCTTTTCTAAAATATTTCTCAGTGCAACATGTGGGCATCAGTGCTGAGCTAGGTGGCTTTTCATGTAACTTCAAGTGGCATTTACAGGGACATGCAAGGATGGCTTGTAATCATGACTGTTCATGTGAAAGTGTCTGCGTCTCTCTCTTCTAGGTATGTAAAAGAAGGAGACACGGTGTCTCAGTTTGACAGCATCTGTGAAGTTCAGAGTGACAAGGCTTCTGTCACCATCACCAGCCGTTACGATGGTGTCATTAAGAAGCTCTATTACAATCTAGACGATATCGCTTATGTGGGGAAACCACTGATAGACATTGAGACAGAGGCTCTAAAGGGTAAGCATGTGTGTCTGCATTCACTACTGCTTTCCTTCTGCTGCTGAACCTAAATATAAAACAGTGCCTGCCCGGCATGGTGGCACACTTATAATTCCAGACCTTGTGTGGTGGAGGCAGGAGGATTGTGAGTTTGAAGCCAGCTTAGGCTACATAGTGAGTTTAAAACTATCCTTGGCTACAGAGAAACTCTGTCTCAAAATAGGATAATTCTAAGTTATGGAATCTGGTCCCATAAGTAGGGATTTAGAACAGAAAATTAGGAAAACTGAAAAGATTTTCTGTGATACCTGATTGTCTTTCAATCCAGTACCACAGCAGAAACCTGTACAGTAAGACTTCATTTGTCTGATGTCTGCCTTCTGGAAACTTTGATGGTCAAGGAAGCAGGAAACTCTCTCAGGGACTGATGATTGAGGCCCAGAGTATTGGTCAGTAAGAGCACAGACTGGAGTCTAGAAAGGTTAACCCTAACATAGTAGAACAGCAGTGTCTCAGATCTGGAGTCCTCCCTGGCTTGGCCTGTGTGCAGATGGCCAGCGGTGACACATCACAGCAGGACTTTGTGTAGGAGCAGGTGTCACCTCTGAGAGCCCAGAGTGGAGGGAGAGCTCCAGGGTTGCAGGAGAGAGAGCACCTGTGATGGCCTAAGGCCAACTTAGGTTGAAGAGACTGTGAGTTAGCAGCCATGGCGCTCACACACAGATGTGACCAGAGGGAATTCATTATGAGAACCATACAGAGGAAAACAGAAATGTCAGCCAATCCCAGCGGTGGCAGAGAGATGGCTTCCTGTCTCAGAAGTCAGGTCTCCTGGAGCTGGAGTTACAGGCAGTTGTGAGTCACGTGGTGCTAGGAACTGAATCGCAGTCCTCTGCAATGCAATGTATGCTCTCAACTCGTAGCCATCTTTCTCCTAGCCCAGCATTTGGGGAGTAAAAGCAGAAAGATCAGGAGTTCAAGTTTTTTCTTGGTTACTGTGTGAGTTCAAGGTTAGCCTGGGCCATATAACACCTTTACTGAAAAAGAACGCCGTCCCAGGCATTGGTACTCTCTCTCCCAGACTTTGCTGCAGGACTGAGATTGTGTATGACCTTCCCCTGACTTTTGTAGTAGCGGGAAATGAACTCCCATGCCAGGAAAGCAATATCCCTAGCCCTGTTTCCCACCTGAGGCAGTCCAGAGTTAGTCATAGACCAGTAACTGTGAACTCTGTGTGTGTGTGTGTGTGTGTGTGTGTGTGTGTGTGTGTACCTGCTCATGTGTGTACGTGAACATGATGTCTTCCTCAAACACATTCCACCTCATTTGAGGGACTGTGTCTCTCTGAACCTGGCGCTCCTCAGTTCATCCTGCTTACGGGGCAGTGAGCTCCAGATGTGTTTGTTTCCCATTTCCTCCCTCGGTGCTGGGGTCACTGGCGCCCACTGCAACACCTGACATTTATGGGGTGCTGAGGGGCCAACCTCAGGTCCTTGGACTTGCATGACAAGCGCTTTACCGACGCAGCCCTCTGGCCAGCCCACCACTAAGCTTTTGAAGAGATGTTTCTGACCGAGGTTGTCTAACCTTGCTTCCAGATTCAGAAGAAGACGTTGTTGAGACCCCCGCTGTGTCCCATGAGGAACACACTCACCAGGAGATAAAAGGCCAGAAAACACTAGCAACGCCTGCAGTTCGCCGGCTGGCGATGGAGAACAATGTGAGTCTTCTCAAGATTGAAGTCTCAGATTACAGAGAAAGTATACATTTGTATGTCTGCAGAAAAAAAGCTCTCGTGAAATGCGGATTAATTAAGCAGGAACAAAAGTGGTTCCGACAGTAATCATGGCACGGAAGCCATGGGAGGGGCAGAGTTGGCTAGGCTGTTACAGGCACCTGCTGCTCCCAGAGGACCTGGGTTCTGTTCCACGACCATGGTGGGTGGCTTGCAACCTCTGCCACCAACTCCTGCTCTACTGTGTCTGATACCCTCTCTGGCACCTAATAACACTTCACACATATGTGACATAAGTTCACATGGTCAGTCACACGGATGAAAATAGATCTTACAAAAAAGCACTGGGAAGAATTGACAGGACAATATGAACTTAGCACTTCATAGTAATTGAATAATGTGGCCTCTTTTTCCTTTCCCAGAGCCCAGTAGCAGTAGCAGTTAGCATTTCTTAAATATTTCTAAATAACAGTGTCTTGGTGCTGGGGAGATAAAGTGCCTTGGGCAGTGGAATGCTTACTGCACTAAGCCGAGCCCCACCCCCACCCAGCTCTCGCACAAGAAGCCTGGCATGGTGGTGCGTGTGTGTAATTCCAACATCAGGACAGAGAGCTTAGATAGAGGAGCCCTGGGGCTCACTGGCTAGCCAGTCTGTCACAGTTGGCAAACTTGAGATGTAGTGAGAGACCCTGTTTCAAAAAATAAGCTCTTGAGAAATGACACCAGAGGTTAGCCTCTGACCTCCACACGCATCGGCACAGGTGTGAAGTGTACCCATACTCGCATGAACACACACAGGAACACATCAAACAAGCACACATGTACACACCAGTATTTTAGTTTGGGTCAGCTAGAGGCACAACTTAAGAATTTGGATGCCTGTGATTGTTTTCTTTCTTTTCTTTTCTTTTCTTTTCTCTTCTCTTCTTTTCTTTTCTTTTTTCTTTTTTTTTTTTTTCTTTTTTTTTTTTTTTTTTTTTTTTTTTTTTTTTTTTTTTGGTGTTTTCGAGACAGGGTTTCTCTGTGTAGCCCTGGCTGTCCTGGAACTCAGTCTGTAGACCAGGCTGGCCTCAAACTCAGAAATCCGCCTGCCTTTGCCTCCCAAGTACCGGGATTAAAGGCGTGCGCCACCACCACCCAGCTTGTGATTGGTTTCTTAAAGAAGTAAAAGTCTATAAAGGGAAGGACAGGATAGCAAAAGGAAGAGACTAAGAATGGGGCAGAGATAGGTGTGGTAACAAAACTTCCAAACCACACTGCAGAGATAGGACTTTGTGTTGTCTCTGTCCATCTGTAAGTTACTCAGCTCTCCATAACTCCAACAAAATCCCCCAAATTAACCACCTTCTAAATAAGAAATGTGTAAGTTGGCTCCTAGCTTCCTGGTTTTCAGTTCATGACCAATCAGCCCCTTGTTCTAGGTGCCTGGTGGTGCAGCGCGCATCGTGGTAGGAAGTGCACAGAGGACCAGGGCAAGCTTACTCTCCTCAGAGCTGGCAACGGAAAGGTCACCCACAGTCCCCTGTGATGACACACACATAGTAACTGGAAAATCTCCTGGTAGACTCCAACTCAGAGTCCCCACGTTGTCCTAACTCCACTAAATTAAACCAGTCCTTTTTTTTTTTGGATTTGGTTTTTTTGAGACAGGGTTTCTCTGTATAGCCCTGGCTGTCCTGGAACTCACTCTGTAGACCAGGCTGGCCTCGAACTCAGAAATCCGCCTGCCTCTGCCTCCCAGAGTGCTGGGATTACAGGCATGCGCCACCACACTGCCCGGCTATTTTATTTTATTTTTTATGTTTATGTATGTATGCTTTTTTTTAAAAAAAAAGATAGGATCTCATTATGTGGTCCAAGCTGGCCTCAAATCATGATATAGCCCAGGCTGTCCTCATAATCTATTCTTCTACCTCAGTCTTAGAGCGCTGGAATTAAGGGCAATCCGCACCATACTCTGCTGAGTACAAGCCTTGAACACAGACCTTGGGGGACATTCCAGATCCAAACTGTAGCCTGTTGTGATGTGTGGTGGATGACAGGCCAGGCAGCTTGGCTCCCTGACACTGATTGGAACTTAGATATCTCCGTCAGCCTCCCAGACAAGGAGCTACTGTGGGACCTACAGTGGAAAAGTTGCCAGTGCAGTTACACAGCCACCGTGCAGTGAGGCCAGAGTTTACCAGAGACGATCACCTCAGAACCACTGGTACCTCTCAGCGGCCTTCCCGTCCATGATCTCAGGCACGTGCGTGTCAGGCCCCAGACACGCTAGCTTGGACTTACAGCATCCCATCAGGGTGTTTGAATACTCACTGTTGCTGGTGAGAAAGTACAGGGTTGTGTGTTTACTTGTCCAAACCCCGAGGAGAGTTCTGTTTACACAGCCGAGTTCTTCCCACTCTGCCCCGTGATAACAGAATTTCTGAGAAAAGTAGTTACCATGGGGGGGGAAATCCAAAAGTTTGTATTGTGCACATGTGTAATTGAACTGTGGAAATGTTAGAACAGTTCTGCTTGTAGGGAGGACAAGGGCAGATGGTCCACAAACTAATTTGCAGCCCAAGCCCATTTTGGGGGGGGGGGAGTTTTAAATAGAGGCGCATCTGGCACTCGCTGTTGTAGCCCACTCTGGCCTTAAAGTCACAATCCTCCTGCCTCTGTTTCCTAAATGGTAAGACTATAAATAAGTCTGTGTTACCACGCCTGGCTTCTCTGTGGCTTTTCTTTACATTCATATTTTGCCTTTGTTTTTTATTTGTTTGTTTGTTTTTTAATTTATTCTTCTTATTCAGTACATCCCTACCACAGTTTCCCCGCCCAGTCCATGTTGTCCCCCTGGCCCCCAGCCCAGATCTACTTCTCATTTCCCTTCAGAAAAGTGCAGGCCTCCCAGAGACATCAACCAAGCACAGAGTAAAAAAATACCATAAGCGTAGACACAAACCCTCGTATCAAGGCTTGGCAAGGCAGCCCAGGAGGAGGAAGAGTCCCTAGAGCAGGGGAAGAGTCAGAGACACACCCGTTCCCAGTTAGGATACCCACAGAAATACCAAGTTACAGCCATGACCTACGCAGAGGGCTAGTGCAGGCCCATGCGGGCTCTGTGATTGCTGCTTCAGCCTGTGCGAGCTCCTGTGAGCCCTGCTCACTCGGTTCTCTGGGCCGTGTTCTCCGCCGTGTTCTCCTGGCGTCCTTGACCTCTCTGGCTCCTACCGTTTCCCTGTCTATTTTCTGTGGGGTTTCCCTAGTCCCCAGGGGAGGGACCTGGTGAGGATCTCCAGTTTGGGCTCTCTTTCCACCTTGTGTGTGGCTGTGGGTCGCTGCACCCACTCCTGCCAGCGGAAGCCTCTCTGGTGACAACTGGGCTAGGCACCGTCTTAGTCAGGGTTTCTCTTCCTGCACAAACATCATGACCAAGAAGCAAGCTGGGGAGGAAAGGGCTTATTGAGCTTACACTTCCACATTGCAGTTCATCACCAAAAGAAGTCAGGACAGAAACTCAAGCAGGTCAGGAAGCAGGAGCTGATGCAGAGGCCATGGAGGGATGCTACTTACTGGCTTGCTCAGCTTGCTTTCTTATAGAACGCAGGACTACCAGCCCAGGGACGGCACCACACACAATAGGCCCTTTCAGACTTGATCAGTAATTGAGAAAATGCCCCACAGCTGGATCTCATGGAGGCATTTCCTCAAGGGAGGCTCCTTCCTCTGTGATAACTCCAGCCTGTGTCAAGGTGACATAAAACCAGCCAGTACAGCAACCGACCACGTTCATATCTTTTAAAAATTAATATATAGTAATTATACAAAATAGTGCGTTTCATTAACAAGCAATAAGAATTATATGAGAAGCACTGTCAGAGAGATGACTCAATGGTAAAGAGCCCCTGCTGCTCTTCCAGAGGACCCAGACTTGATTCACAGAACCTACATGGCGGCCAACAGCTGGCTGTAACTCTGGTCCTAGGGGCGTGGTACTCTCTTTTGTTCTCCTTGGGCACACAGGCACACACATGGTTCACAAGTATACATGCAGGCAAGACGCACAGAACAAAGAAATAAAACCTTATTTCAAAAAAAAAAAAAAAACTATGAGAGAGCAGGCATGGTGGCCCACACCTCTGGAGGCAGAGGCAGGTGGATCTCTCTGAGTTCAAGGCCATCCTGATCTACACAGTAAGTTCCAGACCAGCCAGGACTATTCAGAGAGGCCTGTTTTTTTAGAAAAAGAAACAAAGAGACAAAGAATTATGGGGAGATTTAGAGACTAGAGATTTAATGGACAAATGAACAACAGTGTGTATAAAAGTAACAACGGCTTACACAAAGGTCCTGAGGCTTGTTTCTTAAATGATGAAAATGTCCCTCAAACGAAGTTACTGGGACCAATTTTTTACCTTTAAATGATTCCAGTTTTTTATATTTATTTATTTGTCTTTTGGTTTTTTTTTTTTTTTTTTTTTGAAACAGGGTTTCCCTGTATAGCCCTGACTGTCCTGGAACTCAGTCTGTAGCCCAGGTTGGCCCGGAACTCAGAGACCTGCCTGCCTCTTTCTCCTGTGCTGAGACCAGGCATGCACCATCACCGCCCGGCTTTTCTGCTCCATCTTTAAACGCTTATGGTAGGTTTATCTTTAACATTAAAATTGTTCTGTTTTAGATTAAGCTGAGTGAAGTTGTTGGCTCAGGAAAAGATGGCAGAATACTTAAGGAAGATATTCTCAGCTTTTTGGAAAAGCAGACAGGAGCCATACTGCCTCCCTCACCAAAATCTGAAATCACACCACCACCCCCACAGCCCAAAGACAGGACCTTCCCCACGCCGATATCAAAGCCTCCAGTGTTCACGGGCAAAGACCGAACAGAGCCTGTGACAGGTAATGGTCATCGCAGTCATATGAAGCAGTGGTCTATGTCAGGGAATTACCTCAGGAGATGCGTGTTCACTGTATGATGTTTGCGATTGTCTTTTGAGCCTGGGTCTCACTGTGTAGCCCTAGAACTTGATATGTAGACCAGGCTGGCTTCATACTCACAGATATCCTCCTGCCTCTGCCTCCCCAATGCTGGGATTAAAGGTGTGGACTACCACACCTGACTTTCAGTTCTTACCAACAGAAAATTTCAAATCATCATGAAATTATAATAATGCAATAATACAGTTTTTCAATTTTGTATTAAAATATTATTATCAGAATTATATAAAATGATTGAGTTTCTTCTTCTAGGCTTCCAAAAAGCAATGGTCAAGACCATGTCCGCAGCCCTGAAGATTCCGCACTTTGGGTATTGTGATGAGGTTGACCTTACTGAGCTGGTTAAGCTTCGAGAAGAACTGAAGCCTGTTGCCTTGGCTCGGGGAATCAAACTCTCCTTCATGCCCTTCTTCTTAAAGGTGAGCCTCACTTATTCCAACCAAGGCCCCAGAGGGGCGGGGCGACTGTGTTTTGTAAAGATGTGGCAGGTTCGAAGGTTTGCATTAAGATGCCATATCACCAGACTTGGAAAAAAAAGTCCAAACCCACCATCTCTTTGTTTCGTAGGAATTATACAATTGAAATCTGTATTGTATTTTTGTCGGTTTACCTCTTTTTATTTTAAGATTTATTTTAAGTTACATTTACCTATTTATTTAGTGTGTGTGTATGTGTGTGTGTGTGTGTGTGTAAGTGTGTAAGTGTGTGTGTGAGTGTAAGTGCCCACAGAGGCTAAAGCAGGATGTCAGTCAGCTCTCCTGGAGCCAGAGTTAACAGGCAGTTGTGAGTCTCTCAGCTTGGGTCCTCTGGGGAGCAGCACAGGCTCCTGAGCCCAGAGCCGTCTCCTCACTTGAAGCTGGGAAGAGAACTGAGCTGGCAGTTGAGGAAAGCCTGAGAGGGGAAGAGGAGAGTTCTGGTTGAGCTGAGAGGAAGCATGAAGCGGCTGCACATCGCAGGGGGCTATTTATTTCCATGTCTTCAGCGCATTCGTGAGGAGGCCTCTGAGCGTGTTTCCGGCGCTGGGTCCTGGGGCCATTCCTAGAGTGAAGCTCTCATGGACGAGCACTGCGACACAGCTGCTGCGTGTCAGGCTTGGGCAGGCATGCTCCAGACAGTCATCCCCTAAACCTCAGAGTACGCCAGACATGGAGATACTACATTCTCCACGTCCCTCTGAAGTAAATTAGGCCTCAGAGAGGTTGACCGTCTTCTCACGGACGCTAACAACTGGGGAAGCCACATTCTACTCTGCTCTCCTCCTGCTCTGGCCTCTCCTCATTTGACACACCTCCTCCCGCCCTTTCTTCACAGTCTACCAGGACAATTCATCTTCCACTCAGATTGAATCATTTCCCAATTCTTTTCACCAGTTTCCCTTCAGTGCCTTTAGAATGGTTTCCCAAGTCCTTAGTGTGGCATACAAGTCTCTGCTAGCTACCCTCCAGTCTCCTCAAAACCACGCTCTGTTTTAACCACATTGAGCCATACACATGGTTACTGGAATGCCTGAAATATCCACCAGGTCTCTGTCTCTGTCTCTGTCTCTCTCTCTGTCTCTGTCTCTCTTTCCCTCTTTCTCTCTGTCTCTCTCTCTTTCTCTCTCTCTCCCCCTCTCCTCTTCCCTCCCTCTCTCCCTCCCTCTCTCTGTCTCTGTCTCCTCTCCCTATTTTATTTGTTTGTTGTTTTTGCAACAGAGTTTCACTAGATAGCCCAGATTGGCCCTGAAATCATGGTCCTGCCCTAGCCTTCCAAGTGCTGAGATTACAGGCATGAGCCATCTCTCCTGGTCTCCTCTTTCAAATATCTGTGCATCTTAAATATGGAATCAGTTCAGATATAGACTCCAGAAACCTTCTGTGGCCCCACTGTCAGCACACACTGTCATTTTAGTGTGCCACCATCATTAGCCTGGTTCCCTTCTCCAGATAGTGAGCCCCTGAAACTCAAAGCCTTCTCCTTTAGCGTCTGCCCTACAAATGGATGGTCTCTAAGAATGGGAGGTTGGGAGTGTCTCCAAATAAAAGGGGAGCATCTGGGTTCTGTTAAGGGGTAGAGAGTCACCTATAGAGGTGCCACTCAAAGTTGTGTGAATGAGAGGGCAGCTCAGGGCTTTATAGCAATAGGTAGAACCTGAATTAGCAAGGATGATGGTGATAGCAGGAGCTCCTTAGAAGACGAAGAATTGGTTTCCGTTACTGTATAGCAAATCAACTACCCCCAAACTTAATGGAGTAAAACATCGGTTGTCTATGGATTCTCATGAGGTAAACTGAGTATGAGTCTGCTGACCTTGGCAGAAATCTCTCCCTCCTACAGAAACATGCAAGTTGGCCAGAGGTTGCCTGCTGTAGGAAGGCCCAGCAGGGATGGTCCCGTCTCTTCTGTGTCGTCTCCCTTCTCCTCAGCGTGCTCCCCTGTCCCAGCCCTGAGCAGGTGAAGAGAGATGGCGGAAATGCTCAGGCTCTTTTGTTCCCAGGGTCTGCTTCATTGAGCTTGTTCTGGTCCCACTGGCCATGACTAAGCTGGAAGCGTTAAAGCTCACTACCAAAGGGCACAGATGCAGGGTGTCATGACAAGCTGGGGCCATTACTTCAGCCTCCACACTCAGAGACAAGGAACTGCTTTAATCAGAAAGGAAGCAGTGTGTTTCATATTAGCGCAGTGACTACAGGGGGTGCAGGGGGGTTGAGTTTCCTAAGGCACTGTGGAGGTCAAGGCTGGTAGCTGAGGAGGTGCAGGACTTGATAGGAATTAGAGACCCTGAGTAGTCTGGTAAGAGGCAGCCTGCAGAGAGTAGATGATGAAGAAGTGGCTTACAGAAGGCTGAGGGAAGTTTTGCCCCACCCTTAACCCCTCGAGGAAAAGGGGGCTCATTATAGCCTGAAAGAGTGAACTGGACAAAGGGAAGAAGAGGAAATGTGTGGGGTGGACTGTGTGAGCAAGGCCCAGGGTTAGGGAGGACTGAGAGGAGGACTGGCAAGAGAGCACCTCCCTGTGTTCCTGACCCTCCCCATTCCGCCTCCCAGGGAAGACCTGGCCCCTTCCGAAGCCAGGATAGACCAGCTCTTAGACAACTGGGTCTCTTTCACCCCTGTGCTTCTTCATTCTTCTAGACAAATGAACAGTCTCTTGGTATTTTCAAAAATAAGTTTTGTGAATTTTATTTTAAATTTAAAAGTAAATTTTAAAACCTTTAAAAGATACTACAAAGTATGAAATGTGGGGGTGGGGGCGTGACCCAATCCCTGGATATATATCTTTTATTTCCATCTGCAAAAATATTATACTCAAAACCCCCATTTCTATTGGTGGTAGTATTTTTGACTGGCTTTAGGTGTGGAGTTTTGTTTGGTTGTTGCTGTTTGAAACAGGATCTCTCTATGGAGTTCCTGGCTGTCCTGAACTTCCTCATGTAGAACAGTCTGTCTTGGTCACTGCTCTATTGCTGTGAAGAGACACCATAACCACAGCCTGTTGTAACTAAACTAATCACTGTGAAAGTTCTCGATCTAAACCCTCTCTTTGTAAAAGGTTTGATTTGGGAGTGTGCGGTTAAGACCCCCAGCCAGACAAAGTAACATTTAATGCAACAAAAGTAAAGAACTCAACAGGATTAGATGGGCCTGGGAGAGAGAATTCTCTCCCAGAACAGCCTTAGGATCTTTATTGTTCCACAGTGTCATATATGTGTATGCAATAAATTTGTCTTTGGAATTTAATGGAAGGTATGGCCAATCAAGTGCGATATGTTAACCTTGTTAGATCGTTATGTGCAGCAAAGAATGTCATGAACAGTTAGGATCAGGGAGACATTTTGCAATCAGGGAAATCAGCATATGCACAGGAGAGAAGGATATGAAGACAAAGGAAGTTTAAAGAGCAGGGGAGGGAATGAAGGGGCAAGCAGGAATGTGTGCCCGCCTGCCCGGGCATCCGTGGAACACTGGCCTCTCATGGTCGCTTTGAAATCACTGCCCTGTGTTCCTTCTACACAGAGGTAGAGCCTACTAGCTTTTTGGTGTTTGAATTCAGAGCCTATTTTTGAACTATTGGCTTGCTTTTCATAAAAATCTAAATGTACATGTTAGTGAGGCAATCGCCTGGAACTGAGGCAGCTGCATGGTTATTTTGAAAATCCCCTTCCTGTGTGCAGGCAGCCTGCCCGTTTTATATTTGTTTCTCCATGGTTAGGAGCTTCACCTTTGTTAGAGGTCAGAGTTTCCGGAAGTGAGAACGCTGGGTGCCCATGGCCTTGAGTTAGAGCTCCCTTTCCCTCTGCTTGTCTATCTTCTGTTACCTCCACTCCACCGTGTCCGTGTTCATGACGAATTACCTTTCTCTTCGACAGGCTGCTTCTTTGGGACTACTACAGTTTCCTATCCTTAACGCCTCTGTGGATGAAAACTGCCAGAACATCACCTACAAGGTTGGCTATGCATCTTGAAACTCCCTGATTTAACAGAAGATAGGATACTCAAAGGATGTAGCTTTTTCAGGCAGGAAAGAAAGGCACAGCATAAGCCGTTAATTTAGGTTCAATCTATTGGCTTTGCTTTCGCTGTATAATAATGATTTTGATCAGGTATGCAGCCTTCCCTTTTAAAGTCTTGTTGATTTCCCATTTAAAATAGCGGCACTACCCTGGTAGTAGCGCACGCCTTTAATCCCAGCACTCGGGAGGCAGAGGCAGGTGGAGCTTTGTGAGTTCCAGGATAGCCTGATCTACAGAGAGAGTTAGTTCCAGGATAGCCAGGACTACACTGAGAAACATTGCCTTGAAAAACCAAAATAATAAACAAACAAATAAATAAGTGGAACTACATAAAGCAGTGAAGAGTTATCCACGCTACTCAACATCCCAAAAGAATCACCTCTCAAGATTAAATTTCTGGACTTTTAGGAGAGAGAGCAATCTTTGAAAAGTATGTGTAGGATGTGTAGCATGTATGTGTAGCATGTATGTTTGTGTGTGGGTATGTGCCCATGAGTGCGGGTGCCTTGGAGGCCTCGGCTCACCCGGATGATAGACTGTCCTGAGCCTCCTGATGTCGGGGCTGGGAAGTTAATTTGAGTCTTCTGGAAGAACAGCAAGTGCTCTTAACCACTAAGCCATCTCTCCAGCCCCAAAGAGAGTAATTCATAATAATATTTTTAAAAAAATTAATTCATTTGGATCCAGGTTAAGCGAGGTCTTCAGTTTGGAGTGAAATTTTCTTAAGACAAAATTCTTGCATGATAATTCCTATATTCACTCTGCATAGCAGTCCTCAGCTGTGGTCAGTTAGGGGGATCCGAGCAGGTAACTCAGTGGGAGTGCTGACGCAGCACCACCAAAGCACAGAGACAACAGGGGGATCCGAGCAGGTAACTCAGTGGGAGTGCTGACGCAGCACCACCAAAGCACAGAGACAACAGGGGCACTCGGTAGTGTAGGGATGGAGTCAAAGCCATTGCTGTGCCTAATAGAGTGGGCTGTCTATTTTCATCTCAGTCCTTCCTAATTAAATGTAGCTTCATTTAAAATGTAGAAAAAATGCTTGCCCTCAGTCCTGTGGCCTCGGATAATTTCCTGTTCATAATGAAAGTCTTCCACAAATTCATATAAGTAATACAAATTTTTCTTTAATTTGCTTTTCTCTTTTTCATTTCAATATTGTGGATATCATAAGTCAGTAGATATGATAATGGTCATTTATTTAGTCAGTGACCTACTGGCAAATATTTTGATTGTTATGGGACCACGTGATTGCTGTCGGCTGATTAATTCCTTCGTTCTTTTGCATTTATTTCCATAGCACTGCTTTTATAAATACTAAACATGTCTTCTAAAACTATCTCTTAAGCTTGGCTAAGTTCTTAGTTTAATTTACATTTATTTTATTGTGGGGAGGACCCCCGTGCCACAGCACATGTGTGGAAGTCAGGCATGTGTGGAAGCAGGGGAGTCCGTGCTCTCTTCTTCCCCCACCACAGATTCCAGGGTTTGCGCTCAGCTGGGCAGCCAGCGCCTGTCCCCACTGCTCTCTCGTCCCCCGAACCCTCCCTTCCAAGTTACTTCCATTCTAGTGTAAAGAGTGATTTTGTTTTTTGGCCTTTTGGCTTTTTAGATCTGACCTTGCCGTGTGGCACAAGCAGGCTTCAGACCATCCTCCTCCTCGGCCTCCTGAGAATTCGGGTTACAGCACACCCTGCACTAGCTTGGCTTGGCGACGTAGTTCCGTATCTTTGTTTTAGAAGGCAGCAGAGTTTACCTTTCCTTCGCTGTAACTTTATGTATCACAAGTTCCACTGGGTTAATTTTTACTTCCCAGGCATCTCACAACATTGGGATAGCAATGGATACTGAGCTGGGGTTAATCGTCCCCAATGTGAAGAACGTTCAGGTACGCTCTGTATTTGAGATCGCCATGGAACTGAACCGCCTCCAGAAACTGGGCTCTTCCGGTCAGCTCAGTACCACAGACCTTACAGGAGGGACATTTACTCTTTCCAACATTGGATCAGTAAGTCATGCTGTTCAAAATTATAAGTGTAACTTGAATGTCTGATCACATGTTCCAGTACAATACAACTTGTAATCTATCAGGCATTCCCCGAAAGCTAAATTTTCCCATTCTTCTCAGATTGGTGGAACCTATGCCAAGCCGGTGATATTGCCACCTGAAGTAGCCATCGGTGCCCTGGGAGCGATTCAGGTATGTGTTGTGAGGAGCTGCGGGGCAATTTCAGTGAGCAGGAAGACTGAACTGGAAGACTCAGTCTGTGTTGAAGGTTACCTCCCACTTGTGGTTTGCATTTGTGAAGGTTAGCTCAGTACTCCCTTTCCTTCCTTCTCTTGACCTAGATCAGAGGTCACTGCAGTCCCAGCTGGCTCAGATTCTGGGTCGTCCTGCCCTGCTATTCACCTGCTTGGATTCCAGGTGTCTGCCACCATGCCTGACAAAATGCTAATCTCTTGGTCTTGAAGGCACTTGTATTTTGAACAATAATCTAGGTGACTTAAAGAAAAATGATCTGTGGCCATGCTTTAGAACTCTTAGAATAGAGGTACAGGGTTATGACACTGTGTGTGTGTGTGTGTGTGTGTGTGTGTGTGTGTGTGTGTGTGTGTTGATGCTCCACACACAAACCACGGCACTTGTGTAGAGGTGAGGTCAGTGGACAATTAAGGAATCAGTCCTTCTACCATGTGGGTTCTAAGGTTCAAACTCAGGTAATGAGGTTTGGCAGCAAGCACCTTTATCTGAGCCATCTTGCCAGGCCTGTCTATTAAATCTAATAAGTTAGAACTTACATTTTGCATATTTCTTATTTATTAATAGCCAAGGGTTTTTGCGCTCTCTCGCTCTCTCTCTCCCCCCCTCCCTCTCTCTCTTTCTCTCTCTCTTTGTGCATGTCACAGAGAGACACATGCTCACAGGCTGAAGTGTGTGGGTGTTCCTCTCTGTCACTCTGCACCTGTGACCCATTCCTTTGACCCATGATCTCTTGCTGAACCTGGAGCTTGGGATTTCTGGTTAGGCTGACAGCCAGCGGGCCTGGGCCACCCTTCTGTCCCCACCTGTCCTGTGCTGGGGTTACAGGTGTGCATAAGCTCACACCCAGGTTACTGCCCAGGTGCTGGGATCTGAGTACTAGTCCTCATACTGGCTCTGCAACTGTTCTCAGTGCTGAGCTGAACCATTTCTGTGGCCCCAATAGCTGATTTTTAATGTACATTTTGCTTTTTTTGTTTTGTTTTGTTTTGTTTTGTTTGTTTTTCAAGGCAGGGTTTCTTTGTATAGCCTTGGCTGTCCTGGAACTCACTTTGTAGACCAGGCTGGCCTCGAACTCAGAAATCCACCTGCCTCTGCCTCCTAGAGTGCTGGGATTAAAGGCTTGCTCCACCACCGCCCAGCTACATTTTGCTTTTTTATTGTTTGCTTCTAGATACCACAGATGGAATTTGTACATGCTGGTCAAAAACTCTGTCAATGTGCTACTCCCAAAGCCCTCGTGTGTGTTTTTCAGAATAGCCCATCATGGCTTGGGATTTTCATTTTTAAGTTGGAGAAACCCAGCCTCTCATTGCTCTGGCAGTGACCGCATCTCCAGCCTGTCCCCCCACCATAGTAATCAGACAGGCTTTCTGATCCTCTAGCACTCCCACCATGCCCCAGCTCCTGGTCAAATGTCCTTTGCTGCCTTCCGTGAGGAGTCCAAGTATTTTCCTTGTCTTGGTTCTCTTTTCTCTAAGAGTATATAGCACTCTTAGAGAAAATAATAAAAAATGTTAACTATTTGAAATCTGGATGAAATTTAATGTAAATATTCTATGTGGGGCAGGAGATCCCTTGAAGAAATGAAAACTTAAGATGTGACCTCCCAAGGTTGGGTCACGGGAGGCAGCGGTTTACAGAAGCCCGGGTGCATGCCCACCCATTGGCAGGGAGGAGGTGTTTCTGAACCTTATACCACCGTTGCCCCATCTGCCTTCCACTATGACTGAGTGAAAGCTTACCCTGGTTTACCTCTTATTCTGCATTATTTCCAGGCTCTTCCCCGATTTGACCAGAAAGGAGAGGTTTATAAAGCACAGATAATGAATGTGAGCTGGTCAGCTGATCACAGGGTCATCGATGGCGCCACCATGTCACGCTTCTCTAATTTGTGGAAATCCTACTTAGAAAACCCAGCATTTATGCTGCTGGATCTGAAATAATGGCGAACAGGACATCTGTGAACTTTCCGCCTTTCCAAAGAGTATGTGAGGCCCAGCTGAGCCAGCCCGTACTCTGGTTACAGTTGCTTTAGAAATGGTTTGTGCTCCTTGTTTGGTCTCTAAAGCACAGTATTTATCACTGACGCATTAGGCTTTCTGCTGAAAAGGATTGTGGGTAATGGCTCTCCTGGAGTATCACATTGTGTAGGTCAGAGGGGGGCTTCCTATTACGGTGCTGAGATCTTTGTGTCAGTGAGTTGAAACAAGCCACAAAACAAAACTGATGTCACTAAATGTCACCAGTGTCACTGAACGGCAAGTAGCGGCGGCACATGCTGTACTTGCCCTCTTAATTTTTAATTTTTAACTGATTTTTTTAAATGAGACTTTTAAATTATACTTAGTCAGGGAAAGGAATTGATATACAAATATGTTTTCATTTCCCTACAATCAAGGTAACTTGTACAAAATAAGTGCAATTCTGTTTATCTCTTCAGCTTATGAGACATACACTCTTGCCTTATGTGTAAAATATCATCCATGAATGTCTTATAGCTATAAGTTAGCATTCTTGAAAGGGAGAAGCTATAAGTTGGTCTTAATTATAGTTTATAACCAAAAAGGCTGTTAAAAGTAAGTGTTTCAAGTGGAGAGATGTCTAGGGCTGTGGGAGTGCTTTGGCATCTTACTGGGAAATAGTTGACTTGCAAACTCACTTTGTAGTGTAAAGTACCACAAGTACAGCATCCCTGGCTTTCTTTCTTTTAACTTAGAAATTTATTGCCTTTTGATTTTGTTGATCTTTAGCTAAACATGAGAGAAGGACTTGGGATCTGTTCTGTTCTCCGTCCCTCAGTAGGCGCCTGAATAAGAAGAGCCAAAGGGGAAATTATGGGCATAAAATTAGTTTATACAGAAATGCTATCAATGGTCATCTAAAATCAGGTGGCATCAGGATGGATCTAATTCAAGGCTGAGAAAGCCTTTCTTCCCAGCACTTAAGAAACAAAGACAGGTAGAGCTCCCAGACAGCCATAGCTACATGGAGAGACCTGTTTTTAAAAAAAAAAAGAAAGAAAAAAGAATCAAATTGAGTATTTTGAAATCTAGGTTTGGGTTTGTTTTTCTTCTGTTATATCATGACAAAATTGCTTAGTTAAATGAAGGTTTTGTGGCAGGAGAAAAAAGGGTCATTTTAATGCCTACTTGATTTTTTTCCAAAAATGGAACTACATTATAAATGTAGTAAATGCTGTTTGGTTGGAAATTCATATCATGAAACGCATTATTTTCACCTAAAGAAAATTAACAAAAGAAAACCAATTCAGAACAGGCATTGTGTCCACAGGCCTGTAATCCTCACACGTGGGGGGCAGGGAGCTCCACGGCATGAGGCCACGTGAGGTCACATGGTGAGACTTGGAAGGAGGAAACCTACAGGTCACATGGAGAGTAACACACTGTTATCTGTAATGTAAACATTGTTAACATTCTGACACATGTATCTGTATACATAGATAGGTATTCTTTTATAAAAATGAAATAATGTATCTACTATTTTATAATTTGATTTTTTAAAAATTTATCCTTATATTGTGGATACCTTTATATGTCAATAAACAGTTCCACATTACCATACTTTGTCTGCCTTCATAGTAGTTCACGGTGTATATATCTTTTACTATTTAGTGTGTGTGTGTGAGAGGGGGGCATGTATGCCACGGTGAGTATATGAAGGTCAGAGGGCAGCCCATAGGCCTGGCTTCCTCTTCCACAGCAACCTCTACCTGCTGAGCCATCTCTCTGGCCTGCCTAGTCAGTGCCTGCTGTGGTTGTTGCATTTCAGTGCATCTCCCCAAAAGCATCTGCTGGTGTCAGCTTCAGCTGACCTATGCACATCTGTCTGGAACTCAGTGATATTAAAGCTCAGGCGGACACAGTGGAATGCTACAGACAGCTTGACCTTCAGAGCACTTTCACACGCTAATACAACGGAGACAGCAATGATCCAAGGGAGGTGTGAGTTCAAACACACGTAAATAAACACCAGTAAGCACACACAATAGTAACAGAGCGGCCCTTTTCTAAAACGTTCTCAGGACAGACCGATATAAACACAGTTGCCTGGCACATACTGTATATTATATCCGGGAAAGCACAAAAGCAAGGCAGAAAGCCGTATCCAGACTCGGGCACACTGAGGTTATGTCCTTATACTAGGTAGGGCTCTTTAGCTGTTTCGACATTCATCAAGAATAAACATGTCTTACAAATTAAATGCAAATGTATGTTGCAGGTGGCACAGACTTGGGTCCAAGAACCCAGGGAACAAAATTCACTTGAGGGTAAAAGGCTCTCTGCCACCGTTTGCTGTCTGTCATTCATCGGCCCTGTTGTGCGGTGTTGGTAATGTAATCCAGAGGCAAAGCGTTGAAAGGGAGGCCCTGGTGGGCTGGATACTTAAGTCTCCAGGCGCCACCTTTGTGAGTGGATTAGCACAAGGTGTAGGACTTGAAGCTGTGAGTCTGTCTCTTGCTTCCTCTCCCGTGATGTCTTCCACCATGCTGTGATGCAGCAGGAAGGCCCCGCACCAGATGTGGCCACTAGCACTGGAACTTCCTGGACTACAGAGTAAATCTCCGTTCTTTAAAAGTTACCCAGTCATTGTGCTGGAGAGATGGCTCAGCAGTTAAAAGCACTGACTGGCTGGGCGGTGGTGGCGCACGCTTGTAATCCCAGCACTCTGGGAGGCAGAGGCAGGCGGATTTCTGAGTTCGAGGCCAGCCTGGTCTACAGAGTGAGTTCCAGGACAGCCAGGGCTACACAGAGAAACCCTGTCTCAAAAAAACCAAATCCAAAAAAAAAAAAAAAGCACTGACTGTTCTTCTGAAGGTCCTGAGTTCAAATCACACCCAGCAACCACAAGGTGGCTCACAACCATCTATAATGGAATCTGATGCCCTCTTCTGGCGTGTCTGAAGACAGCTACAGTGTATTTAGATTAAAACTTAGATTAAATAAATAAATCTTAAAAAAAAAAAAAGTTACCCAGTCTCACCTATTTTGTTATAGCAACCCAAAACAGAAGGCGAGGAGGGTTTTGTTCCTTTCCTACACATGCTTTTGGAAAAACTAGCATTGGGTCATTTCCTTAACTCTAATCCTTCTTGACAAACCTTCAGACCCCATATCAGGACCTGCTCTACCCCAAGGCTAGAAAAATCCTTCAGTCAAATTCTTGGCAGATCTTTTCCCATGTGTACTACTTTGTGGAATCCTGGCCAATAAGTAACATAAAATAAAAATGGAGACAGTCCAAAGAAAACCACAAAAGCCAGCTGAAGCGTGGCATGAGCACATAGCTCTGGTATGAAGAGATTTTATGGAGTGCCATGTGGACCATCGTAACTCAAAGCGAGGGCAACAGCTGTCGCTGGGGGTGGGAAGAGGAGCACGAGCACAGCAACTAAAGAGGAAATTATCAGGAATAAAAAGAAGAAATAGCAGGTTATACACGGGGGAGGTGGGGAGCTGGGCAAAGGAGGGAGGGGGTCACCCGTATTGGGTGGGTTGCGGCAGTGTCCTTCCAACAGGAAGAATTAATTAATTAATTAATCAATCCTGGGCGGCCTCCATCATCCGCCCCCTCAAGCGAGTACTGTTGTTATACCAGGCTGCAAACTGTTTAACTTGAAGTCTGCCTTGGGACACTTCCACAATAGCTCTCAAAATATGGTGAGTCCAGAAAGACCAAGATTATAAAAAAGGAATTGCAGGAATGTAATCGAATGAAAGGTGTCTGCGGGGCAGCGTGCTCTCTTAACCGCTGAGCGGTCACTCTGGCTCTCAATAGCGTCATTTAAAAAAACCCTGACTGTATCATTTCTCATACGGTTTGGGTATATTACAAATGATCATAAAAAAGCCAGGCCTGGGGGCTGGCACCCACGGTCCTAGCTGCGTAGAGGGAAGATGGAGGGAGGTGAATCCTTTGAAACCTGGAACTTCAGACTAACCAAAGCAATGTAGGGTAGACCCTCACCTGAAAAATAAGACACGATGAAATAAAATAAAATAAAACAAAATAAAATAAAATAAAATAAAATAAGCTAGGGTCTAGAGAGATGGCTCAGCTGCTAAGAATATCTGCTACTCGCCGGATGGTGGTGGTGCACACCTGTAATCCCAGCACTTGGGAGGCAGAGGCAGGCGGATTTCTGAGTTCAAGGCCAGGCTAGTCTACAGAGTGAGTTCCAGGATAGCCAGGGCTACACAGAGAAACCCTGTCTCGAAAAACCAAAACAAACAAACAAACAAACAAACAAAATATCTGCTGCTCTGGCAATGGAACCAGGTTCCTTCCCCGCCACGAGGTGGCTCACATCCTCCTGAAACTCCAATTCCAGGACGTCAGCTACCATCTTCTGACTCCTGTGGGCACTGCAGACATACCTGCAGGTGACACACTCATACACATGAAATAAATAAATCTTTAAAGAGAAAACTGAAAAGACGAGTGAAATGTGTCTCATCTTCAGCCTAATGTTATTTTTAGAGCACAACAAGATAAACTTTAAGGTTGTGATGATGAATATAAAAATAAAACTCTTATTAGATAGGAGAGTTCTCCATAGTGTGTTTGGAAATGTGAAAAAAAATATGGTAGTTGTTTTTTGAAACTGATCATAAAATTTTCTCAAAAGTTGGGCTAATATCAGAAAGTAGGGTTGCATAATTCACACTGATTTTGGGGGGGGGGGGAAAGGTTAATTATTTCCACAAAACTGAAAGTGGTCCACCAATATGAAGCAGAATGAACACCTTTTTAATTTGTTGTGCACTTGATACCTCATTCAACATATGGAAAAGGGCCGGGATCTAGCTCAGCTGATGGTGTGCTTGCCTAGTGAATCACCATGTAAACCCAGGATGGGGGCACATGCCTGTAATCCTGGCACCACAGCTGATACAGGAGGATCAGGAGGATGTTGGAAGGTAAGTTGAGGACAATATGGAAACACCTGGCATTCTCTGGTAGGAAGCATACATTCATATAGCTTTTGGAAAACAATCTGGGTAGTATAAACATCTCAGTGTCTTTGTCTCTGTCTCTAGGGTCTCGTGTAGACTAGGTTGGTCTCTATGGAGGAAACTCAGTGAAAACCATTATTTTTGTAAAAGTGATATATGCTAACAGCATGTGATAATATATAGTTCTATAGAGCTGTGGATGCAGCTCAGTGGTAGAGCATATGCCAAGATCCTGTATTCTAGCACAAGCACTAAAGCATTGTGTGTGTGTGCTAGCATGTGTGTGTATGTGTGTATATGTGTGTGCGCGCATGCGCGCAGACATAACATAAAAATGAGATTTGTTACCTTTTCATTTCTGTCTGTGTACAGTCGTGTACAAATTTTAAAAACTAAGTTTACAGTTCTTTTTTTTTTTTTTTTTTTTTTGGCGGGAGGGAGTTCAAGACATGGTTTCTCTGTATATCCTTGGCTGTCCTAGAACTAGCTCTGTAGACCAGGCTGGCCTCAAACTCACAGAGGTCTGCCTGTGCCTGCTTTCCTGGATTTTGCTGATTTTGCTGGGATTAAAATTGTGTTCCATTACTACCTGACTGAATATATAATTCTTAAGAACATGGAATTAGCCAGGCAGCGGTGGTGGCGCATGCCTGTAATCCCAGTACTTGGGAGGCAGAGGCAGGTGGATCTCTGAGTTCGAGGCCAGCCTGGTCTACAGAGTGAGTTCCAGGACAGCCAGGGCTACACAGAGAAACCCTGTCTCAAAAAACCAAAAAAAAAAAAAAAAAAAAAAAAAAAAAAAAAAAAAAAAAAAAAAGAACACGGAATTAAGTCCTGTCTATGGCATCTGAGAGATAAACACTGAAAGTTGATTAAGTATGAAGCCCCCAGGCTTGGGAGTGGACCTGACAGCCAGGGGCTGACAGGACTTGACTCAATCATAAGCACTGCTCTCTCGGAAACTGAAGCTTAAATTGGAATTCCTCACCTCACCTTCCTGGTTCATTCATCTGAAGCCCTGGGGCTTTCAGTTCAAAGTAGGGGCTTTGTCCAGTTGCGCATGGATTTTGAAGTTGCTTTGCTTCCAATAGAACCACTGCGTTCTGTTAAGTACGTAAGATCTGTACGACACAAAAAGTGGATGGACTTTCAAAAAGAATCCTTTTCTGGCACTTGGAAATAGTTCTCGCTCCATGGCGCTGGAAAGATGGTGCAGCACTCAAGAGCACTTGCTCCTGCAGAAGACCCAGGTTCATTTCCCAGCATCCATCTGATAGCACACAACTATCCATAACTCCAGTTCCAGGGGATCCAACATGTTCTTCTGGCTTGTAGGGCACTGCATGCATGTGGTACACAGCCAAACATGCCCATAAACACAGGGTAATAAAATTAAATTTAAAAGGAAATGGTTCTCCCAGAAAGTTTCCTGGTGTTTGAAGGAACACACATACATTATCAGTTGAACCTTTGCACAGAAGCCCCACGTGATCCTTGCTATTCTCAGCCTTGTCCGTGAGCTAAAATTAGAACTAGGCACACATTACTTTTCACTTGGTCACAGCCTGACAGAGTTTTAGTCATTTGGAGCCACACCGGGGAGGAAAAAAATTACCTTGTGATCCAATTCTGAGCTGAAAATCGGGGCGCTCTGGCCCCACGTTGGCTGCAGCAACCCCTGCCCCCCCCCATGGTAAGTGCTTTTCTGAAACAATTTTCCTCCGTTCCCTCTGCATAAAGAAATTGCATATTTTCCAACTGAACACAGATCTAACTTCTGAGCCTTTTAAGGGGGCTGTAGTCACTCACATGGTCTTCATCCTCTGGGACACAGGCTTCCCTGCAAGTTAGAATTTAAGATTGTGTTTCTTTGGCTGTTTAACTTTGGGAAGCAGCTGCCCTACTGACTTATTGTCAGGCACGCTTGCTTCGCTGCTGGGCCGGGTGACTTTCTTTAACTAAGAAGTTAGACGCAGAAATGCCTTGTTACAAACTTGGTCTTTTTCTGAAGCAGATCTGTCGTGTTAGGGAAACTAGTATTAGAGACGACCAATATTTAATGTCGAGCAATGAAATAAGTTAACAAATGAGAGTTTATATAAAAATAATGCAATGTGGAGATAGCTTGAATTCATGAAATATTTCAATGTTATATTATTGACAGTATAGTACATACTTCAATTTTATCAACATCTGAATCAATCAATTATAGGTGACAGGCTCGGGCAGTTAGGTCCCCTGGGCATGTTCTTCAGCATCCCTCCCTCCTCCCTCCTCCCACCTCCTCTTCTCTTCTGTTATTCAGTCATGTCTTTTCTGACTTCCTCCCTTTTCTTCTTTTCTTCTCTTATCCTTCCTTCCTTCCTTCCTTCCTTCCTTCCTTCCTTCCTTCCTTCCTTCCTTCCTATCTTGGTAAGGTGCTGTGATGTAGCCTAAGCTACTCTCAAACCGACCCTCCTCCTGCCTCCGCCCATCAACAGACATGTACTATTATGCCTGATCCCGTGGATTCTTGAGTGCAGACAGATCTCACCGTCGGCTCTTGTCTGTGGGCTCCATGCACTCTGCTCACATCCCTCTCCGAGTAATATTCTGAGTACTGCTGAAGACAACGCAGCCCTAAGTTTTCTTCTGACAGCTCTTTTCTGTTTCTTTTTGTGGCTATCTCCATGAGCCTCGAATAATTTTAATTTTAAATCTACAATTTAGACATGATTAGCCAAACATCCTGGGCTTGCCAAATGAAGTTATCCATGGAAAAGCAAAATTCCACGATGCATTCACTTTATCATTATCATTATCATCATCATCATCATCATCATTATTATTATTATTATTATTAAACTATTTTGAAAGCTCATCATTGGGGGATACTTGCTCATAGTGAGCAGGAATATATAGAACTTGTATATCATCCATGCACTTTGAAAGTAGTTACGGCCAACATACAGTTCCACAGCACTAGGGGGAAATTCCTCTCAAACTGTCACCAATACTTGGTTGAGTTGAGTACTGTTGACCATTTTGATGGGATATATAGATAGTTTACTGGGGTTTAATCTACAGAATCTTAAGGCTAAGTACGAGCTATGATTTTGGGTTTTTTTTTTTTGTTGTTTTTTTTTTTGTTTTTTTTTTTTGTCATCTGGATTTCCTGGATTTTTCCCCACCTTACTGTTTTTACTTTATTGCTTTTTTCTTTCTTCTTATTAAATGTTAAATGTAAACACGGGTTTCACCACAACACTGTGATGCACATGTGTAGCGTGCTCTGGTCACAGCGCACTTCCTGGGCCTCTTCCTTCTACTTATTACGTGGTTTCTAAAGCATATGCATTTCTGTGGAATTGCATGCCACATACGTATTTCTGTGTGCATTCGGTGGAATTGTATACCACATGCGTGTGGATGCCTTTGGAGGTCAGGAGAGGGCATCAGGTCCCCGTGAACTGGAGTTACAGGCAGGGGGAGCCTCATGATATGTATGCTGAGAACCAAACTTCCGTCCTCAGCAGAGGAGAAGATGTTCTTAGTCATGGAGCCTTCTCTCTAGCCATCTTTTAAAAAAAAATAGGCTCAATTAACTTTCTTGTGTGAAAACCTTATGTTGTAGACAGAGCTGGGCCTGGGGCCTCTGCATGTTGTCACGCTTGGTGGCAAGCACCTTTATCCACTGAGTCATCTTCAGGGCCCCAGACTTACCTAATGTATCCGTTGTTTAATTATTTTCCCATAGCTGGATGCAAGTCAGGTTGTAGGTTTTCATTATCCTGAATGACACGGTAGCAAAGGAAGCAATTGGGCAGCAGCTGCTGTTCCAACCACCTGTGCTCCTTTAAGGATTAGTTTCCTCATATGAATATTAAAGGCAACAAAAATACTCATGTCATATTTTACATGGGCTGTGGGGGGTGCCCACCTTTAATCCTAGCACTGAGTGGCAGAAGCAGGTGGAGGTGGAGTTTGAGGCCAGCCTGGTCTACAGAGTGAGTTCCAGGATAGCCAAGGTTACACAAAGAAAATCTGTCTCAAAAAGCCAAAAAATAAAATAAAATATGGCATACAAATATATGCAGAATAGCTGGTCATGCTGGTGTGAACCTGTACTTCCACCTACTTGAGAATCTGAGATGGTAAGAACTTTAGCCCAGGAGTTTGAGGCTAAACTGGGCACCACAGTGGACCCTGTCTCTGAGTAAACAGTGCAGGAAACAAGGAAGGAAGGAAGGAAGGAAGGAAGGAAGGAAGGAAGGACAGATAAATAAAATAAATGTAGTTACAAGGAGATACAGGTATCCAGCAAACATTCCCTCTCATGACTGTAATGATATATGACTGTATATTCTGAAACATGACATTTTCCCCCATCTGGTATACTTAGGTCTCTCCTGAGGTGGCCTGTGACTCAGCTCTTCAGAACCTAATGAAGTAGATGACTTGACTACAATGTGGAAAGATCATGACAGAAAGTGTGGTTTGTACCGGGGCCGTCAGTGCTGTAAAGGAAGTCTGGGAAGAAAGAATAAAGAAACACCACGAAGACGTGAAGCGAGAGAAGGCATTTCAGCAGAAGTATGCTGTGATGTTGTTTTAGATTAGTGAAAACTCACAAGCTCATGTTTGAAAACCATCACTTAGAGCTTCACTGAATTTGGCAGATTTTATTTGCTGAAAACTCAAGATATTCTTCTTTAAGAAGCTTTGTTTAATTGCATGTAGGTCTATCCACATTTGTGCGGGTACCAATAGCGACCAGAAGAGGGCACTGGATACCCTAGAACTGAAGTTGCAGACAGTTGTGAGCTGCCCTGTGGGTGCTAGGGACTGAATTCAGGTCATCTGGAAGACAATCAAGTGCTCTTAACTACTGAGCCATCTCTCCAACCCTTAAAAGAGTCTTTCGGTTTATTATTATTATTATTATTATTATATGCATGGGTGTTTTGCCTGCATGTATGTCTGTGTGCCTCAGGCATGTAGTGCCCTTGGAGGCCAGAAGAGAGTGTTAGAGGCCCTGGGACTGGAGTTACGGATGATTGGGAACTACCATGTGAGTGCAGCAGAGTTGAACCCTGGTACATGAAAAACATTTTAGAGTGTGGTGATTTGAATGAGAATGGCTTCCATAGATGTTTGAATGAGTAGTCTTCAGTTCATGGAACTGTTTGGGAAGGATTGAGAGGTGTGGTCTTGTTAGAGTGGGTGTGGCCTTGCTGGAAAAGGTGGATCACTTTGGGGTTCCAAATGCCTATGACAGGCTCAGTCTCCTTCTCCCCCTCCCTCTCCCTCTCCCTCTCTACCTTCCTCTCCCTCCCACTTCCCTTCCCTTTTCCAATTCCCCACCTCCTCTCCCCGCTTCTCTGCCTGCTGCCTGTGATCAGGAGGTAAAAATCTCTCGGCTAATGTTCCATCGCCATTCTTGTCTGCCTCCCACCATGATGGCCATGGACTACTAACCCTCTAAAACTATAAGCAAGCCCCAAATTAAATGCTTTCTTTTATAATAGTTGCCTTGATCATAGTGTCTCTCTACAACAATAGCATATGAAAGCAGTTGGGAAAGCAAAGATTTGGGGGGTTGGGGAGATAGTTAGTTCAGTTGGTCAAGAACTTGCTTTACAACCTTGAGGATCTGAGTTCAGTTCTCAGCACTCACACAGTAAAGCCAGGAATATCAGCAGTAAGCATGTAATTTAGTGCTAGGGAGGCAGATATGGGAGGACCCCCAGGAGAAGCCTGATCAGCCAATCTAGTCTAATCGGCAATAATTTCAATATTCCAAGATAATGGAAGATATTGTCTAAAAGGAGGTGTATGGTATTTCTGAGGATGGCACAGATATGTACCTGTACAAAAACATGTGAACATGGACTCACATGCATTTTTAAAAAGACATTAATAGAGAAAGGAGGTTCCAGGAGCAGTAGGCAGAAAGACTGCATGAGGCATGGCTCTTCTTCCAGGACGGAAACAGCATGTCTTCTTCCCGCTAGTCTTGATGACCTTGACTGCCTCGGGCCAGTACCAGTCAGTCCTCAAGCCTTCTGTAGTTCTACAAGATAATCTTCCCAGCAACACACGCGTGTTGCTTAGCTGATATACAGAAATAAATAAGGGGGCAGCACAAGGAGATCTCTGTGTTGCAGTCTAATTAGGGCTACAAAGTGAGATCTGTCACAATAATAATATTATTATAACAACAACAACAATAATAATCATCATCATCAACAGAAGCATCGCACACAGTGCTGTGTGATGGTCATCAGACCTCCTGGGTTCTGTGAGTCTAAAGAAACCTGGTAACACACTTCCCTAGCATGCATGAGGACCTAGATTCAAACCTCAACAATGAAAAAAAAAATCTAAGGAAAGATTATCAGATAATATCTCAAACTCTTAGAAACATGTTTTCTTTAGAATTGAAAATGCCAGGAAGGTGGGGCTGAAGGGATGGCTCATCAGATAAGAGCACTGACTGCTCTTCCTAAGGTCCTGAGTTCTAATCCCAGGAACCACATGGTGGCTCACAACCATCTGTAATGAGATCTGACACCCTCATCTAGTGTGTCTGAAAACTACAGTGTACGCACATTAAAAAAAAAAGCAAATAAATAAATCTTTTTTTTTAAAAAAGAGTAACTTTAATAAAATAAAATAAAATAAAATAAAATAAAATAAAATAAAATAAAATGCCAGGCGGGGAAGTAGCTGGACAAAGGATAACTCCCAAAGGAGTGACTCCAACAGGACATTTGTGGTCCTGACCACATTTATCATTCTTGCAAAGCAACCTTTCATCTGATTTCTTTAAAAAAAAAAACAATTTTTCTTTATAGATGTTTGTTTTATGTATATGAGTGATCTGTCTTTACAGACATCAGGAGAGGGAATCAGATCCCATTACAGATGGTTGTGATCCACCATGGCATTGCTGGGAATTGAACTCAAGACCTGTGGAAGAGCAGTCAGTACTCTTAACCACTGAGCCATCTTTCCAGCCCGCCCCCCCCCAATATATTTATTTTATGTGCATTTGTATTTTGCCTGTATGTATGTCTGTGTAAGGGTGTGAGATCTCGGAGTTACAGACTCTTGTGAGTTGCCATGTAGGTACTGAGGATTGAACCCAGGGCCTCTGGAAGAGCAGTCAGTGCTCTTAACCACTGAGCTGTCTCTCCAGCCCTCCCCTCATGTCTAATGCCATTGGCTCAGCAATTATTTTTTTCAAAATCACATATAATTACACCCCCTCTTGTCTTTCTTTCCTTCAGCCCCTCCCATCCACCCTTTACCCTTAGCTCTCTCAAATTCATCTATGGCATGGTCAAAATATGGCATTTTTGTGTATTATACTATGGTTGAAATGTGAAGATTTAGCAATACATGACAACGTGAATAAGTAATACCTTGAATAATAGTGAGAATTCATTCTTAACCATTGAAAAGTAATGAGAGTCAAGGTTCTAGGAGTAGAGGTAGCACAGACACCTGGAGATGCTGCCCGTCGACGGACAACTGTCCTCGGCCTCTTTCACGCTGCTATCAGGCCTTTAATGCTCTTTTGTCGTTGCCTCTGAGTAAGCGATGCTCTGCTGTCTTAGGCTAGTGCGGATCTGGGAAGACCGAGTGAGCTTAACTAAACTGAAAGAGAAGGTGACCAGGGAAGACGGAAGAGTCATTTTGAGGATAGAGAAAGAAGAATGGAAGGTAAGTGTAGACGCTCTGGACGGACTTCTTGATGCCCCACCCTCTGTGTCACGTGTTCCCCACCGTCTGTGTCACGTGAGGGCTGAGAGCCTGCGCTGAGACCCTAGTGGAGACTGGGATACTAAGGGATCCTCAGAACAACACAAATAAATCTGGACACAGAAGAGAAACAGAAAACACACGGATGGTTTCTTTGTCAAAGAGTGTCTATGCTCCTGCCCCGCCTGAACTCAAGGCTCTTGGGCAGCAACAGCTAATAAAATAGGCTAGAAGTGGTGGGATTCTCATACCTTTAATCTCAGCACTTGGGAGGCTGAGGCAGGTGGATCTGTTTGTTCAAAGCCAGCCTGGTCTACACAGAGTGTTCCAGGCTAGCCAGATCTCTGTAGAGAAACCCTGTCTCAAACAAACAAACTCTTAAAAGGCTTAATAAAAGTGGAAGAGAAATTCAAATTACTGAAATGATTTTTGAATATTATAATTCTCTCTCTCTCTCTCTCTCTCTCTCTCTCTCTCTCTCTCTCTTTCTCTCTCTGTGTGTGTGTGTGCTGGAGGTGATTTTAAGAAAGTATGTGGCTTTGGCTGTCCTTGAACTAGCTGTGTAGACAAGTCTAGAGACAGAAATCCACCTGCCTCTGCCTCTCTAGTGCTGGAATTAAAAGTGTGTGCCACCACCACCTGGCCTGAAATATTCACATTTTCAATTATGTATGTGTTCTTGGATAGTCTAATACAACAGAGTCATTCATTAGGACAGACTTCTATGTGTGTCCATTATTGGTTAAAATATGGCATTTTTGTTTGTTATACTATGGTTGAGAGGTGAAGATTTAGCAATAAATGATAAAGTAAATAAATAATAACTTGTATAAAAGTTAGAATAAATCTTTAACAATAGATATAATAAATAGTTTGGCCAAGGTAATGAATGTGCACATATTTTTTTACTCTAGACTCTCCCTTCTTCTTTACTGAAACTGAATCAGCTCCAGGAATGGCAACTGCATAGGACAGGGTTGTTGAAAATTCCCGAATTCATTGGAAGATTCCAGAATCTCATTGTACTAGACTTATCTCGGAACACAATTTCAGAGATCCCCCGAGGAATTGGTAAGGAAGCCTGCTGTTATTCCTGCGCCGTCTTATCTTCCTGCCAGTGTGCTTTTCTTTGCTTTTTTTCAGACCCCCCCCATCCCCAAATACATGGAATAAAGGTCTTATTTTTTTTTAATATATCTCTGACACTTGAAAACATTTTAATGTTTCATCTAACTTAAGTCTTCAGGGGATCCAAACTTCTGGAGTTATTGGGGGTAATAGATAAAATTTCAACGTGAGAATATTTCCAAATGTTCTGTATATTTTGAAAACAACATTTCTCCATTAACTATCTTAGAACACACTGAAGGCAAGAAGGAAAGAAAATTTATCAAACAGTGGGACAATGCTGATCAGGATGTAGTACACTGCTCATGGGGTTTATGTTGAGGATCAAGCCCAGGTTCTGGTGCATGGCAGACAGGGACTGTACCAACTACAGCCACCTTGATCCAGCATCCATAGTATAGATAAAGCAGAATAGAAAGACCACTGCCCCTCCCTTGTGGAAAGACGGGAAGAGGGAAATAACTGAATTTGCCAATGTGCTATTAATTTAAGTATGTAAGTGGTGCCTGGTGGCTGGAAGCGCTGACCCATCTGCTTCCTGTATTGTCGATGTTGTTCTGTAGGACTGCTCACTAGACTCCAGGAACTGATTCTTAGCTACAACAAAATCAAGACTGTCCCCAAAGAACTAAGCAACTGTACCAGCTTGGAGAAGCTAGAACTGGCTGTGAACAGAGATATAAGCGACCTCCCACCAGAGGTCAGAAACATCTAAATGTCTGTTTTGTTTGCACCTACTAATAGTTTGTTTCTCAGGCATGTGGTTGTTGAAAAAATAACTCATGGACCAATGTTACAAATGTTACTTTCTAAATATAAATACCATGTCCTTGTGCTGCTTCTCCTAGAACCTCGACTTTTATGATTTTTTATTGCTAAGGATTTAGTCTCACTTTTATACAAGTTATTATTTATTTACTTTATCATTTATTGCTAAATCTTCACATCTCAACCATAGTATTTTCACTAAGAAAAGCATTTTTTTAAAACCAGAAGGCAAATCTTTTATTAGAACAAACTCTACTTAGCATAAGAGATTTCTGTATTCTTGTCATTGTCCTACACTATTTGATGACTGGGTTTCTATCTTTGGAGAGAAGACTGAGAGCTGTTTCTACTTAATTTAAAGTTCCCTTAACAAGGAGAAGCCTGGGTTATGTAGTGGTTATTCATACATGCTTGCTTATTTTGGCCATGTTAAGGATAGAATTCAGGATCTCATGCATGCCGAGCAGACACTCTGCTACTGAGCTACCCTGCCCTTCATGCTTTTCTGTCTGCCTGCCTGCCTGCCTGTGAGGCAGAATCTTACTGCATAGCTCACTGTGCTCTAGAACTCCCTCTTATGTCTAGGCTGGCCTCAAACTCCAAATTCTCATACCTTAGCTTTTTAAGTGCTAGGATCAGAAGTATATGTCCATGAATTTTAATCCACTTAATGCTTTTATGAATAAGTACGTATGAGAGTATTATGAAAAACAGACAATGAGAAAATAGAAAATCTCCTTTCCTGGTTTATTTTTATAGTGTGCTAACTCCTGAAACAGAACATAAAACATGAATTGTGGGAAGTGTGCTTCAAAATGGTGTCTTAGGCGTTACCAAGTAAAAAGGCTCCTGCCTTTCAATCAGTTGACAAAGACAGTTGTGTTACCTTCCAAACGAATGAATGCTCTTAGAACCAGGAAGAAGTTTTTCTTTTCTGCCTTGGAAACAATGACTTTGCAAGACCAAAATTAAGAAAAATAATTACATTCAAAACAAAAGGTACAATTCCATTTTCTTACTTTAAGCATATAAGACTTTTCTTCCCAAACTATTGGACATGTTATCAGTGAGAGTCCCTCCTCCCAGTTTGCTCTTCCAAACATAGCACATGTGTTTCATCATATGTTGACTTATTTAATGAAAACATGAGAAAAATGGCAGCATGGACAATTTATATATGTTGGAAGGCCAGTATATATGGTTTGTAAAGCTTGTAATTTTGTTTCCAGGAATAGGCTCTGTCACTAACAAGCTATGTAAACTTGGACATGTTATCAACCAGTTTCTTCATCTTAGATTCTTGAGGAAACAGGTTACTGTTGTGTGACAAGATGTTTCCTGGGGGTACGAACACACGTCTACTCCCAGAGAGGGAGCCCACAACAAACCAAAAGACAGGAACCTCCTAAGTCCAACTTGGTGAACCATGAGTCTCACTGGGGTTCCTTACGTGAATATGTAGGTGGGAGGTAACTTACAGGAGCAGAAATAACGCTAAGACAATGGCATTACCAAAGCCCACCCCTGAAGAGGTGACAGATCACTAAAGTCGGGAATCTGGAGCACACTGCACAGTCTGCAGGCAGCTCTACAAGTTGGAGAGCGTCCTTTCCAAGTGACAGAGTTGGTGTAAACCTCTTCCAGGCACCTGGTGTGGTCTCAGAGTCTTCCTGGATTTTTCCTGCAATAATTCTTGGCTTGTCTGAGAAGATGCCCATCCATCTTTATTGTTTCCTCTTGGCATGGAGGGAGGGGTCTAGTGAATCTGGTCAGTTTCAGGTATTTCCTGAATTGAATTGCCTATCTTCTTGTTTAAGGAACTTTCCTGTAGGATGAATGTTTCAATATCAGAAGAAACTGCTACTAAAATAGAAGAAAGACTGAGATCTTCAGCGCAGGACCATTTAAATGCCACAATGTGTTCTCTAAGTAGCTATGTGTGAGGTCTTGGGCACACCCTTTTATATTGTATTTCTGTCTTCACATATAATGCTGTTAGGTTTATCATCTTTTCAATCTTCCATAATAAAAATATTCTAGATAGATGTCATGGCTTTAAATCCCACTTGGGAGTTAGAGGCAGGTAGAACTCTTTTTCTTGGCTAGTCTAATCTACATAGCAAGTTACAGGCTAGCCAATGCTACAAAGTGAGACCCTGTCTCAAGAAAACAAAACAGTAAAAAGGGATTCTAGTACTACTGAGGGGCCAGCAATTGGGGACTTCTCTGCCAGACATCAAATTTTACCTACCTCTTATGTACCTGTACCTGTTAACATAAACACCTTTTTATACTCCACATTGAATCATTTGAAAATTGGAAAAGTCTGAAACAGTTTTCAAGAATTCATTTTCATTCTTGGCTTGAATTTAAAAGCTGGAGAAACAGCATGACCTACTAAATGGAATCATGCTGCTTTGTGTGTGTAATGTATATGTGTGTGCATGAGCAAGTGTGTCTGTGTATGTATGCATGCATGTATGTGTGTATGTATGCATGTATGTATGCATGTATGTGTGTATGCATGTATGTATGTATGCAGGTATGTATGTGTGCATGCATGTGTGTATGTATACGTGTATGCATGTATAGGCCAGATGTCCTCAGGTGTCTTCCTGAGTCACAAGCCGCTTGAACCCTTCTGTTTCTGTTTCCCAGCGATGGGGTTTCAGGAATGCATCCGACTCTTTACTTAAGTATTGAGAACCCAAACTCAGGTCCTCATGATTGCATGGTGAACTGTTCACCTACTAAGCCATCTCCTCATTCTGCCTTTTTGCACTAACTAAAAAACTCTCTATTTGTGGACTTCTTGGTGAAGACGAACAGAAGGAATTCAAAATACAGAACCTCGACAACCAAATGGATAGGCTGTTTTCTAAATGTTACATCTTAAAATGTTCAGTAGGATAAAGAGGGAAGGAAGTTTGTGGCTTTAGATCTATAAAAACTTGAGTTCAGGGAGGGAGAGATGGCCACAAAATTCTTTCCCTCTTTATCTACGTAGAAACAAAACATAAGTGTGTACATAGTAAAGGCAGACACCCGATTCAGGACAGGCACCGGCCCTGAGAAGTGACAGAAAGCGCCACCACAGGAGCATGCTCTTCCTCACAGGCTGAGCACAGCACTGTGTGGCACAGAGCTTGCACTCAGCCATTGCCCTTGAGCCCAGAATTCTTTTTAAATTTTTTCTTAAATTTTTATTGACGTATTTATTTATTCATTTATTTTAAAACTCCAGATTTTATTCCCCTCCTAGTCCACCTTCCCACCGTTCCACATCCTATACCTCCTCCCCATCCTGTCTCCATGAGGATGTCCCCACCCCCACCCCCCACCCCACCAGACCTCTGAACTCCCTGGGACCTCTGGTCTCTTGAGGGTTAGGTGCATCTTCTGTGACAGAAACCAGCAATCCTCTCCTGTATATGTGTTGGGGGCCTCATATCAGCTGGTGTATGCTGCCTGGTTGGTGGTCCAGTGTCTGAGAGATCTTGGGGGTCTAGGTTAATTGAGACTGATGGTCTTCCTACAGGGTCACCCTCCTCCTCAGCTTCTTCCAGCTTTCCCCTAATTCAATCATGGGGGTCAGCAGCTTCTGTCCATTGATTGGGTGCAAATATCTGTATCTGACTCCATCATCTGCTTGTTGGGTCTTTCGGAGGGCAGTCATGATAGGTCTTTTGTCCATGGCCTCAGTAATAGTGTCAGGCCTTGGGGCCTCCCCTTGAGCTGGATCCCACTTTGGGCCTGTCGCTGGACCGTCTTTTCCTCAGGCTCTTCTCCATTTCTATCCTTGCAGTTCTTTCAGACAGGAACAATTCTGGGTCAGAGTTTCAACTGTGGGGTGGCAACCCCATCCCTTACTTGATGCCTGTCTTTCTGCTGGAGGTGGGCTCTATAAGTTCCCTTTCCCTACTTTCGGGCATTTCATTTAAGGTCCCTCCCTTTGAGTCCTGAGTCTCTCACCTCCCAGGTCTCTGGTCCATTCTGGAGGATCCCTCCCCCCTCAACCTCCTACTTCCCTAGCTTGTCTGTTTCCATTCTTTCTGCTGGCCCTCAGGACTTCAGTCCTGTTCCCACACCCAGTACTAGATCATGTTCCCCTCTCCCCCAAGCCCCTTCCCCTTTCCCTCTCAGGTCACTCCCTCCTTCCCCTCTTATGGTTGCTTTCTTCTCCCTCCCAAGTGGGACTGAGGCATCCTCCCTTGGGCCCTTCAGCTTGTTGACCATTTTGAGTTCTGTGGGCTGTATCTTGGGTATTCTGTACTTTTTTTTTTTTTTTTTTTTTTTTTTTTTTTTGCTAATATCCACTTATTAGTGAGTACATACCATGCATGTCCTTTTGGGTTTGGGTCACCTCACTCAGGATATTTTCTAGCGCCATCCATTTGCCTGCAAAACTAAGGCTGCCCTCGTTCCTAATAGCTGAGTAGTATTCCATTGTGTAAACAAACCACGTTTTCCGTATCCATTCTTCTGTCATGGTACATCTGGGTTGTTTCCAGCTTCTGGCTATCACAACCAAGGCCACTATGAACACAGTGGAACACATGCCCCTGTGGCATAGTGGGGCATCTTTTGGGTATATTCCCAAGAGTGGTGGTATTGCTGGCTCTTCAGGTAGATCTATTTCCAATTTTCTGAGGAACCTCCAGATTGATTTCCTGAGTGGTTTACAATCCCACCAGCAATGGAGGAGTGTTCTTCTTTCTCCACATCTTCACCAACAGGTGCTGTCACCTGAGGTTTTGCTCTTAGCTATTCTGATTGGTGTATGGTGGAATCTCAGGCTCGTTTTGATTTGCATTTCTTTGATCACTAAAGACTTTAATTTTTTTTTTTTCCCTCAGACAGGGTTTCTCTGTGTAGCCCTGGCTGTCCTGGAACTCACTCTGTAGATCAGGCTGGCCTTGAACTCAGAAATCCGCCTGCCGCTGCTTCCCAGAGTGCTGGGATTACAGGCGTGCACCACCACCACCCGGCCACTTTCTTTTCTATTACATTCAGTGCATCTGGCTTAATGTTGAGGTCCTCGATCCACTTGGACTTGAGCTTTGTGCAAGGTGACAAATCACAGAATTTTTATGGAGTGACCTCAGTGTTTGGCATAGCGAATGCGAGTAAGCCGGGCTGACTTGTTACCTTCAAGACTATGTTTTCCCATAGAATTCTCAGTCACTGGATGAAAGGAAAGAGGAGAAATGCTTTCGGGGTGGGGACACTTTTGCCACACAGGTCCTATTGACCCTGGAACATATTTATCTTGGAAGACAAATTATGTCTGAAAGTTTTGTATTATTTCATTTTACTTTAGCCCAGGTTTACTTGCTTTTTTGTTTTGTTTTGTTTTATTTTGTTTTGTTGAGAGAAGGTCTGTTGTGCAGCTCTGGCTGTCTTGGAGCTCACCATGTTGACCTTTTGCCTCTAGTGCTGGGATTGAAGGAGTGATCCACCGCACCTACCCGTCTCACCTTTCTGAGACAGTGCCTTTGTAGCCCAGGCTGCCCTCAGTCTCTAGGACTTATAGGCATGAACCATGATGCCCAGGTTCTATTATCCTTACATTTTATTTATTGCGGACTCCTGTGTCTAAACAAAGCTCAGGTGGAATGCCGGAGATCATTCAGCTTTATGCGTGATTCGTGTGGACTACGACTTTAAACAAAACTCATGTAACATGAACTTTTTATATGAAATAGCTCATGAGCGTGTGCCTTCTAGTAATTTACATTACACTGTGGCCGATTACTTAAAATCTTCACTTTCTTCTTTAGCTCAGCAAACTGTTAAAACTCACTCACCTTGACCTGAGTATGAACCAATTCACTACGATCCCTCTTGCTGTGTTGGACATGCCTGCCCTCGAGTGGTTGGATATGGGAAGCAACAGCCTACAACAGCTTCCTGACACACTAGACAGGTAAAATAGACTTTCTGCTACTGATAATCCAAAGCCACCTATGGAAAATAAGAAGCAATAAGTTGGACTACCAGGAGCCCAGGAACAATCACAACAGACCCAGCTAGTTTGAAATTCATTCTTCCAGAAGCCTGTTTTCATTATTATGTAGGAGGATGTGGGGAGGGCAACACTGCTTTCAGAACATCAACAAGGACATGCTGCAGTAACAGCACGCACCAGCCATGTGCAGCACATGCAGGCATCATGCGGTGCACTGCGTGCCAGGCACTTTTCTTATGCAGTGAAAGGACGAGGGAAGGATGCGAAGATGATTGTTACATATGCCCAGGTTTCAGCGAGTGACATTGGTTGGATTTGAACCGAGGGATCCTGGCCTGAGTCCAATATCGCCACGCCCAGAATGAGCATATCACTAGTTTCTGAATTTTAAGATTCATATTAGGTGACATTTACAGCTGTTCATTTAGAAAACTATGAAAAACATGATGTAAATGTTGGTTTCATTTCTGCCAATGGATGAAAGCTAATCTTTAGTGAATTCCCTGATGTGATTTCCCTGGCCATTTTGATAATAAGAATGAAGTCTGTTAATCGATAAATGCATTTTACTAAATGTTAAATAATAATTAAGTGAATAATTTAATTTAGTTTTCTAAAAATTAAAATGTTAAATGTTACAAATGATGAATCCAGCTTTTCATATCCAAGGTGACTTACTACAGAATTCTAATTTTCCAGAATGCAAAGTTTACATACGTTATGGCTACAGAGGAATGAAATAACATGCCTGCCAGAGACAATCAGAAATATGAAAAGACTGGGGACCCTTGTTCTCAGCAATAACAAACTACAGGATATCCCAGGCTGCATGGGCGAAATGACGAGTCTGAGGTAAAAGGGAGTTAGAGCACAGACACACTCCCAGAAGCAGAATAGAGTAAAAGAGACTCTGACCAATACATTTGGATTGTGATTTACATGACTCTGTGTGTGTGTGTGTACATGTGTCTTGCTTGTGTACCACTTGTGTGCCTGATGCCCATGGAGGGCATAAGAGGGCACTCGATCTCTTGGAACTAGACTTACAGAGGGTGAGGCTGCCATGTGGGTTCTGGGATTAGAACCCTGGTCCTGTAGAAAAGCAGCCAGTGCTCTTAACTATTGAGCTATTTCTTCAGCTCAAAAACAATGTAAATATATTTTTCAATGTTAGAATTTAATAATTTCATGAATGTGATTCATGTAACATGAATTTTGCTTATTCAAGAATTCTTGGAACTGAAAAAGTACCAGGATTCATGAATTTAAAGAAATGTCTTTTGTTGGTGACAATACTACATCTCTTTATACTGCTAATAGACATCTTTGGAATACAAAAACCAAATGAATAAAATAGCGATCATATTCCTTCTTCATAACTACATGTAGGCACAGGTAACTTATATAGCCTATAGAAAGCAGATTTCTTTTGGGCTACTTAGTAGAATTCCAATAAAATTCTCTCTAAAATGTAATTTTCTTGATGGAATGAAGCAATGGATACCTGAACTTAAAACTTCTACAACCAGAATCACTCATGCATTGACTTATCTGGCAACTTTTAGGTTTGTACTTTATGGTTAAGGCACAGACCCATAAAAATCCATAAAAACTCTATTTGTAACATTAGTCATATACTTATGATACAACTTTCTGACATTAAACATGTTATGAGCTAATAGTTGTCTTTGGAAGCTTTTGGGGGGTAGGAGAAGATACTGTTTCTTCTAGCATAGATTCTTGGATATATTAGATCCCAACAAGATAATGTTATCAAAAATAGTAAAAAATTACTATTAAAAATAGTAATTCAATATGCTGTCATTTGATCTTTCTCCAGGGAAATAAATGTACTTGCACTTCTATGGCATCTATAAAAACACTGTTTTCTGGTGAACTGCTAGGTTTGTCAACTTTCGAGACAACCCACTAAGACTGGAAGTGACACTTCCTCCCAGTGATGGCACAGATGGAGAGGAAGAACAGGAGTTATTTGGGCTTCAGTTTATGCACGCATACATACAAGAGTCACGGAGAACAGGTATGAGGTTTGAACAATACAGATGAAATACTTTTAAAGAAAGTGTGTACACAATTAAGTTCTATCTTATCATCCTCCCTATGGATTTCTTATCCTACATTGTTGTTTCTATCAAATTGTGGTCATTCTGACCAATACTGAATGAGGGGAAAAGGAATTTTGATTCTGCTCATAATTTTGATAAGTACTGGGGAGAAGCTGTAAGAACAGCATTTCAAACGGGATGAAGGAAATGCTTCTCCAGCCAGGCACTTGCCACACAACCAAGAGAAGTGGCATGTCCTTGTGCTGGTCTCTCTCTGTAAATATACTTCTCCAGGGCTGGGGCTCACACCGTGGCAAGCACCCAGCCACTGAGATGCAGCTACACCCTCAGTGCAGATTTTAATTAACTTGGTTTTTGTGTATGTCTGTGCGGCATGCGCAGGAATGGCTAATGTAGGTTTATATGGGGTGTCAGATCCCCTGGAACTGGAGTTACAGACACTTGTTAGCTGCCATGTAGGAGCTGTGGAAAAACTCATCATACTGAGCCATCTCTCCAGGCCCCCAACTACATTTGGTTCTTTTTTTTTCTTTCGAGACAGGGTTTCTCTGTGTAGCCCTGGCTGTCCTGGAACTCACTCTGTAGACCAGGCTGGCCTAGAACTCAGAAATCCTCCTGCCTCTGCCTCCCAGAGTGCTAGGATTACAGGTGTGCACCACCACTGACCAGCTTACATTTGGTTCTTAAAGAATCATTACTTTTGGGGGCTGGAGAGATGGCAAAGTTGTTAAGAGAACTGACTGCTCTTCCAGAGGTCATGAGTTCATTTCTCAGCAACCACATGGTGGCTTATAACCATCTATAACAGGATCTGATGTGTTCTTCTGGTGTGTCTGAAGAGTGCAACAGTGTACTTGCATAAAATAAACAAATAAATGTTAAAAAAATCATATCCCAGAGATCAAGTAACGTGCCAGCTGGGAGGGGTCCAGTTAGAATTTAAGCCTAGACAACACATGAGATTAAACTAAAGCAGAAAGACCAGGAATTTATAATGTGTTTGGCCTCTTACTTATCATCCATGTAGTCAGAGGCTTACCACATACACCAGGGTCCTTGGTGCCACTCTAGCGGCTAAGATTAGTGATTCTGAGTCTCTGCCTTTGTACCTTTACCAACGACTAAAATAATCTTTACAAAACAAAATGTGAAACAACTCCAGGGTAGGAGGCGGAGGGTAATAGTCCTGTGACAGTTTGGTTTACTATTTGCCTGTGCATGGACGGACTCCTTACATATATGTAAGGCCTAAATGTGATGCTTTAGTTTTATTATCTAACTTTCATTTTAATCCAAATCATTTTTCCTGCTGGCATGGGCACATACCTTTAATTCCAGCACCTGGAAGTTAGAGGCAGGTGGATCTGTGTGTCCCAGGAGCTGGGATTAAAGGCGTGTGGCACCACTGCCTGCTACTGCTTATTTTTATAAGTTATTTATTTATATTTAAGTATATATTTATAATAGTTATTTATACACTAAAAAGGAGGCTGATAAAAGATAGAAGGTAATTTTAGAAGCTATATGCAACTTTCAAATTTGATTTATGTTTGCAAACAACATTATTTAGAAGTTTGAACTAGATAATTATTCAACAAAGACCTAAAGTAAAAAGATTACTTTTCCCTTAAAAATTATCAATTCAGTTTTGGTGTCAAGGACAGACTCTGAGACTACAAACATAGGTACGGCTTTGGAACTTCAAAGGTGATTCAAACGCCAATTCTTACATTTCTAAATTTATCTGTGTTTGAGAAAAATTACAATTATTCTTTCTAGACCTGTAATGAAAAAAAGCCTCACACTCAGATTGATCCTTGTTATAAACTTATACTGTTTATTACAACTGGAGCTCAAAAAATGAAAAAATATCAAATAAAACCAGAGATGAGTTTCCAAGATTAACACTGAGTTCATCCTGTAATTATACGCTGATGTTCTATCTTTCAGAAGATCCAGTCAACTGTCTGACTCAAATGCCAAGCTCTATACATTCTGATGGATAAAGTAATTTAAAGAGTCCTGTAGAAAAGGAATACTGTGACAACTTGGTGAATATTTTTATGAATGTCAAAAATAATTTAAAAATAATTTAACATTTTTTGTTTGTGGAAGATAGACATCATGTTCATGTTTCCTTTCATTGATGATGTTTTTCCTGCGATGACGTATGAGCTGGTACGGCAGTTAACAGTACATTTTCCAGAGACACCAATGGGTCTGTATAGTACTGTAAGGCAGGACTGAAGCCTTTCTGCTGCAAATACTGGAGTCTGCCTTGGTTAATCAGCAGTTTGCAAAGATGTCCTACTTTCTTCTTTTCTTCAGCAGTAAGAATCCTACATTGAATAAACACACACACAAAATGTAAAGGTTTGTAAAAGTTCATAAGAAATTTGCCCACTGCCGTTTCCTACAGAGCTGCTAACTACCCACAATACACTAGGTGCTATGTCTGCCGATGTTGCTAAGACTTTTTTCTTTTTTCTAAGATTTATTTATTTATTTATATGAGTACACTGTAGCTGTCTTCAGACACACCAGAAGAGGGCATCCGATCCCATTACAGACGGTTGTGAGCCACCATGTAGTTCCTGGGAATTGAACTCAGAACCTTTGGAACCCCTCTAAGACTTTTCTTTATGATCACAATTGAAATATATTTTAGTTTCTTCTAAAATTAGAATGTAAGCTATATTTTCTAAATTTCTGATAACAGTCATCTAAGAAAAAAGAATCCTTCTCCTTCTTCAGTTTCACTTTCTACACTTGATCTCAGCCAAAAGACTATGAAACAACCATTCAATTTCATTTGCTCTGGTTTCTCTTGCCCAAGGTCTGAAAAGATTAAATGGAAAATTCTGAAAAGGAACCATTGATTGGCATTCTGAGTTGCACGGTGACTCAGGGCCACCCGGCTCCTTCCTTTTTTTTTTTTAATTTTTTTGGTTTTTTGGATTTGGTTTTTTCGAGATAGGATTTCTCTGTGTAGCCCTGGCTGTCCTGGAACTCACTCTGTAGACCAGGCTGGCCTCGAACTTAGAAATCCACCTGCCTCTGCCTCCCAGAGTGCTGGGATTACAGGCGTGCGCCACCACCGCCCGGCCACCCGGCTCCTTCCTATCCTGGAATGAACCTGTGCCTCACACCTGAGTATCCCTAGTACATCCACACCGCAGGTTACCCGCTTGCTAGACGTGGTGCAGCCATCTTGGTTACTAAGTTGACAGAGTAGGTAACTACCATGCTAGCTTGTGGGGTTGTTTTCTCTACGGTTCTAGGCATCCGTGGGAGAGCTGCAATACCACCCACAGGAGGACTAGTGATAAGGAATCTCCCCTGCAGCGTGGTGTTTGCAGCCGTCGTCACCTACCCAGGCAAGCTGTCCGTGCCGCCATCTGTGAGTCTGTCCCCTCCATCACCATGCACTTCACTTGCGTCCCTCTGAGCATCTTCTCTCCCTGGAGTACCATCCGAGGCTTCCAAAGATGGCCTCATCCCACACGTTGCCCAACTACTCATCCTCTGGAAATAGTAGAACTCCACCGCCCCAAGTCCGAGAGCCTTGAAATACTCTTTGCCCACATAATGCCTCCAGTCACACCTGTGGTGACAACAGAGCGCAATCACAATGCCAGCCACAGGGGTCTGTGTCTCTGGGACATCTTTTTCATTTCCTTCCTTGGCCAAAGTGTTACTTTCTTTTCCTGGTTTATCATTCTTTATACGTTTGGCTAAAGGTTCTTCATCCTTTTCCTCAAAACTGGCAGCGTAGGTTTCAACCAAACATCGTAATGCAAGATCTGCAAACACAATCATGTGCGTCCACCAAACCACATCATCTTTACAGTTCAGTAAGCAGTATGGCAAGTACAAAACACCACAACAATACAAACCAGCACAAATCTACTTAGCTATCTACTGTAACAATTCTATCAGATAGTATACATTTTTCTCAAATTCTCCATCTTAATTTTTCTAGTGATTTATTTGCCCAATAAAATTATTTTAAATAAAATTAAATTAAAGCAATAAAATTAAAGCAAGCTTAATTTGAAAATTTTCTGTCCAACTATTGGCACTGCCTTTCATTTCTCCTATTCTAGCTACAGTTATGAGCTTAAGAAACCCCAAAGATGCCGGGCAGTGGGGTCACACGCCTTTAATCCCAGCACTTGGAGGCAGAGACTGGTGGATTTCTGAGTTCAAGCCTGGTCTACAGAGTGAGTTCCTGGACAGCCAGGGCTACACTGAGAAACCCTGTCTCAGAAAACAAAACAAAAAACAAACAAACAAAAAAAGAAACCCCAAAGGAAGAAATGAAGGAAGGTAATTTCACTTCGAATACTGACCTAGGCTTGAGAAGGTAGTTTTTTGGTTTTGTTTCTGTTTGTTTTGAGATAGGTTCTGTGTAGCTGATGCTGATCTCAAATTCCTGATCCTTCTGCTCGCATCTCCTGGTGCTGGGGTTACAGATGTGTGTCAGCACACCTGGCTAAGATGCTAGACTTGAAATGTAGGCTGGTCACAACAAATAGTGATGAATTGAGAAGTTGAGAAAGGGAGATTCCAATGTGGAAAACAGCTGAATAGCTTTCCTCTACATTAGCATTTGTTCAGCACATATTTGCTAAATGTCTTGCATATATAAAACCCCGAGGTGCAAGCACTGAACTGTCACACTAGGGCTGAAGAGATGGCCTGTGGGTAAAGCACTGGCTGCTCATAGGAGTGTGTGTGGTTCCCAGCACACACAGGGCAGCTTAGAACTGCCCAGGGGTTCCAGCTCCAGTGGATACAGCACCCACTTCTGGCCTCTGTGGGCACTGGATATGCATGCACTATACTTCCATGCATGCAGATAAAACACCCACACACATAAAATAAAAATAAATACATGTTTTAAAAACAAAACAAGCCTTCCAAACTGCCATACAGTATAGCTGGCAATATTGGAAAGATCACAAATGTATGCTGTAAAACTTCTATTTTCTCTGATTAGATTGTCATATCATACTCTAATAACCTAAAAACAAATACAGTTCTAAAATTTCTTACCCTATGATATAAAATGGATCTAACGTATTTAGATTTTTATAGTGAATTTTAATCATGCAACAAGCATTATTGGTATTATTTGGATAAAGTGATAGCTAATTTGGTAATTTCATGGTCTGTCTGTGTCTGTCTATTTTTTTCCTCTGTCATGAGTGAGTGGACCTACTTTGCCCAGACTGTGAATGGACTCAAGCGTAAATTATTTAGCTCAACTGATCCTCCTGCTTCAGCTTCCTGAGTATCTTGGAGTATAAGTATGCCACCTTACCCAGGTCTACTAACCATTATTTTCTAACAAAATATATTTTCTGTTTAATTTACCTTTGACTTAAACATAATTTTAAGAAGCAAGAATAATCAGAGAAAATATTAGACATTAAGTTATTTCAGAAACAAAGAGAATATTAGCAATCTCAAGCTCTTTCACAGTGGCCACGATCATTCAAATATTTATTGAGTCACTCTATATAGTTTTATATTAGCATATACATCATTCTTGGGGAAAAAAAATCCCAGCACAGGGTAGTGAGTAGACATACAAGCAGATAATTAAAAAACAAGCAAAAGCTATGCAGAGTATGTCCCGATGACACTAAGGAGGCTCTAGAAAAGTGGGGAAAGCTGAACTGAAGGGTGAGCAGACACTGGACAGTGGAATTCTAGGAATAGCTGGAGCAATATGTCATTCAGGAAAACAAACATGGTCCACACTGATCAACAGTAAACCTAGAGACAGAGTGACCGAGTTTCAAGGGGAAGGAAGAAGCCAGTCATGAATGGGTCTGACTAGTAATGCTTCAAGCACAGGGAGCCAAAAATGATGGAAGGAATGGGACTGGTAAGGGGTACTGGTAAGGGGAGGTACTGAGATAGAAGCATGCTGACACTCACGAAGAAAGGTAACGTTAGGAGAGTGATAGGGTGAGAGCACACCGGATGTGTAAGCAGCCACTGCGGTTAAGGTTTAGAGAGGCATGGATGAGATGGGAGGAGCCCCAAGTGTGTCCTTCCTTCCTTCCCACCTCAGGGTCAAACTGGTTTACTTTAACACTTTTATAGATGTTAGCCAAGATCCTAAGCAGCCCCTGGGTGGTGGGCCACGTGGGCTACAGCTCAGGGCCTAAGCTTCGGGTTACTGTGGGTCTGCTCGCTTACCTGTGGCAGCCCCACACAGGTGCTTCCCAATTCCTACCACAGGCAGTCTTCCTTCTCTTAGCACAGGAATCCTGTCTGAGACAAGAGGAGGCAATATGTTAGTTTGCTTACGATACAAAGTATTAATGTGTCCTTCCAAAAGGAGAGTTTCTAGAATCTTTCATTTTAGGGATGAAAGCTATGAAAACAAGCAATTCTACAGACTCCAATATGCAGCCTAAGATGTCTGTGTTTAGGTATCAAACGGAAAGTATTCAGCTAAACAAACAAATCTCCCCTTTCTCATAATGCGATAGTTGCTGGCCTGGAATTCACTATGTAGTCTGGGTGATCCTCCTGCCTCAGCTTCCCAAGTGGAATTACAAGAGTACAAACCATACCTGGCTTCAGTTAAGTGATAAAAACCACAACGATTTATAGACAAGTGCTTGGTTGCTTCTCAAGACTAGGTTAGTATTAGTTCTTCCTGAAGACCTGAAGCACAGGTCTGCAAGGGCAGACCCAAGCAGCCTCCAGTCTGTAAATGTCTGCTTTGTTGTAGAGCAATGGAAAGTTACTCAACTTACTCAAACACAAGTGCTGGATATCAATTTGAAGTCTTTCAAACACCGAGTTCTTTTTCCTGTGTTTACCATCGACCTGTACAAACAGAATGTTACTGAATCAGCACTTTTTTTTTTTTTTAATTTTTATTTTTTGGATTTGCTTTTTTTAAGACAGGGTTTCTCTGTTGCCCTGGCTGTCCTGGAACTCACTCTGTAGACCAGGCTGGCTTTGAACACAGAAATCAGCCTGCCTCTGCCTCCCAGAGTGCTGGGATTACAGGCGTGCCCCACCACCGCCCGGCTGAATCAGCACTTTTAATGTTAAAAAAGCTTTATGAAAATGTTTCTATTTGTTTTCAAATTTCAGAGCAAATACAGTTAGTTTTTACAGTTCCAAAGAGAATAAATAAAAAGTAAAGTTTTAATATTTTGGATGAAAACTCAAAAATAACAATAAGAAAGGCCAGAAAGTATATTGATTATTACTAATTACATTACACACTAATGTATTTTTAAAATAACTAACCTTGTAGCATGATTTAGACTAATTTATAAATAAGTTACGAACTAGTCAGGGAACAAAGCCAAAGCTGGGCGTAGGAGGAAGAGCCTGCACTTCCATAGAAATGTTTTCTTTGTTATTTCAGGCTTTGGTTCCACAGTTCTTATTTCCCAAAATGCTTCTGACACCCTGTCAAGCAAATGCTAACTGATCTTTCCGGATGTATCCCAGGCGCCACCTTTGCTGCTCGGTCATTCTCCATCGCCTCCCTGTAATAAAGTCTAGATTGCCACAGTCTGCGGGACTTCCCCCACTTCAACCCTTTCCTTACCTAGCTCTCTTCTAAACACATTGAGGGCTCAGCTGCCTTATCAGTACCTATCTGTATATACAGTGTGCTTATCACCCCGTCCAAGAAAATGCTCAAGTATTTAATGAAGAAAGAGTCTGTCAGCAGTGGCAAATACAAGGTTAGGATGTGGCTTAATTTCTAGCCGAAGCCTGGCTCTGTTCACAGATTTTCTTGTCTCTACAAACAATTTTATGAACTCAGATTATGGACTATCAATAGCTAAATTTTAAAAACTTACCTTCAGTTTAACCATTAGAACCAACCAAATAATAATAGCAAAAAATTATAATCAAATATATAAAAAACGAAATTCATTTTAAGAGACATGTTCCTATCATTTTCTTTTTTTTTCCCACAGAAGAAAAATGTGTTTGGCTATTAAGCTGCTACAGTAGGCTTACTTACCTTGAATCTTGTGGTCCCTTTTTCTACCAGGATGAAGTGGACATTTTCAGCATCTTCTAAGGCAATATCAACCCAGTGAGATAATTTCCCCTTTCCTGCTCCAAACTCAACAAAGCATCTTCTTGGACCAAGTAACTGTAATTTTTCAATGTTACCTAAAATAGAAGCCTGCAAACCCCATAGGGTTATTTTATAAATTAGAGCAAAGGAATTCAACTCAAATTCAAAAATAGCAAGATAATCTCAATACAAGATAATTTTACTGATAATTTCTGAATGGCTAAGAAAAATGTTTCCCTTGCTTGCTTTAAAATAATACTCTGTACTCAGGGTCATACATGCCCAAATTTTTATTTTATGTTCACATAAAATTTTGAATGAAAGTATTTTGCTTACTAATAAAAACTAAGTAATTACACTCAGAACCAAATGTTAGCTTTTTTTCCCTCTGTAACCCACACTGTCCTAAAATTCACTCTGTAGACCAGGATAGCTCAAATTCAGCTCTGCTTGTCTCTGTTTACTGAGTGCTGAATTAAAGGCATAAGCCACCACACCTAACTAGAATGCTAGCTTTTTAAAAATTACTTTTATTTATTGTTGAGCATGCATAGGCGTGTATGCATGTAGAGGTCAGAGGACACTTGGCAAGATTCAGATGACTGAACTCAGGTCATCAGGCGTGGCAGCAAGTGTCTTATCTGATGAGCCATCTCATCAGCCTGGAGTGTTAGCAGGAAACATATGAAGAAACGTAGAGCGATTGTGTCTAAGCACACCTGCTGCTTCAGGTGTTTGACTGCACAATCACCATTTCTCGGGTCATTAAGGGCATCATGTAATGCTGGATGGGACATAATGTGATCTTCATGTGTCGAATTCAAGCCTGTGCCCAAAAGAAACATGATAGATAGCTTAGGCATCGAAACACAAATGGAGACTCTGAACAACAGACCGGAAGGTAACTCATAAGCCACTTAGAGCTCCTCAAATAATTAAACCGGCATTAGGCAGACTTACCTTCACTTGCCTTTCTCAGTTTCTTAATTAAGTTTTCCAACTGCTCTTCAGATAGAGAAGAAAATGGAACCTATATACAAATACAAAAATAAAACTAAATAATGTAGTCAACATGCCTTAAAGTTCCATGGCAGAGACTGAATAGAAGCTTAACAGCTAGGCAGATGCCCAGGGCTTCTTCCTGGCAAAGCTTTGTTCCTAGACCCCTTCATAGCTGCCCAACTGTGAAGGCACCACGCCCTCTCAGCCCTGATACGCTAACTCTCACTAGCTCCCTCGGGATCTGGGCTCAGCTCTCAGCAGAGCCATGTCGCAGTTATGGGACATATGCTTGCCTGGAACTAACCATCACTAACAGTGGACTTCTACAGGAAAATACATCCTAAAGACAAAATGACAGAGCTTTCTAAACAAATTGGAGAATGGTCTGTACAAGGAGACAGCTTATAAACACCACTTGGAGTTAAGTGCTAAATAAAATACTTACTAATTGCTCAGGAATTTCCGTTTCATCCTTTAATCCTGCATTTATATCTTGAATAAAGAAATCCTGGTAAAACCAAAACCATAACATAGTATTAATATGATGCTGAAAACAATTAGGCTGAAGAACTGCATCTTCTCCCGCCCTCCCACACCATCACCCTGACACACTCGCTTATCACCGAAGATTACTGCACGGCCTCAGCCATAGTGACTGCGTTGCTGGCTGGCCTCTTGCGTGGTGGATGGTGAAGTCTGGTCCATTGTTACCCCCACCCCCCAGCCTGCCCCCCAGAGTTAGTCCTCTGGGAGCAGCCTTATTTCTCTCTTTACTAAAGGAGATAAGTACTAAAGGTGAGGATGAGAAGTTACTGTTTTTCTTGTATATTAACTTAATGTTAAAATACCATGTTTTTCCTTTGATATAGGAACTTACACTGAAGCTAAACTGGTAGCCAAGGCTTGCCTAGAATTTTTCATGCTGTCCAAGCTCGCCTTGAACTTTGGGTAATCCTCTAGCTTAAGCCTCCCAGGTGCCGAGGTTACAGCTGCCAAAGACAGCTAAAATGCTTTTAGCTCACAGCATCTGGAGCAGTGGTACTCAACCGAGAGGCATCTAAAAATGCGCAAGGGCATCTGTTGGAGGTGACTAAGAAGAGGGCTGGGCAGCAGCGCAAGCTTTGATCCTGGTGCGCAGAAGGCAAGAGGGTGGGTGATGCAGGTTGGTCTCTGTGAGTTTGAGGCTAACCTGTTCTACAGAGCACGTTCCAGGACACCTAAGGCTGCTATACAGAGAAACCCTGTTACAAAAAACCAACCCATCAAAAAGTCCAAACACAACAATAAACCGCCCCCCCACCAAGAACAAAGAACCCAATATTATCTCTTGAGATACACATTGTGAAATGGTCCATATCATGAAACAAATGAACACAAGTATCATTCTGTAACAAATTACTGTATTTTGTTCCCAAACATAAATCTCAATTTTTGGGCTGGAGAGATGGCTCAGTGGTTAAGTGCACTGGCTGCTCTTCCAAAGGTCCTGAGTTCAATTCCTACCAACCACATGGTTGCTCACAACCATCTGAGATAAGATCTGATGCCCTCTCTTCTGGTATGCATGAGGACAGTGTACTCTTATATATTCATATACATAAATCTTTAAAAAAACTAAATCTAAATTTTTAGCTCTTGCTTAGGTGGACACTGTTTAAGACTTACACAGACTGGTGCTAGCTTAAATTCGCTCTCTCTATACTGAGTCTGAATCTCAAAGATGCCCAGTAGTTACTAGTTACAACCTTAGTTCTCAACTTTTACCTCTGATTGGAAATCTCTGGCTGCCCTATCCCCCCTCCTGGTTCAGCTATCAAGATGGGTGTGCCGGCATGTACCTGCCATCTTAGCACTCAGAAAGCAAAGCATAAGGAACGTTTGAGCAGTGTTGAAGAGCAGCCTAAGTACTAGAGCACAGTCCCCTATCTCAAAGCAAATCTCAAAACAAACACAAAGAAAACATGAGATAATTATTCTGGTCTGGTCAAGGTGGCACACACCAGTAATCTCAGTACTAAAGAAGCTAAGGGAGGAGGGCCTCAAGTTTGGGGTCCACTGTGAAAAACCTGCCTCCTATCTAACCAAGCCAACACAAGATAAAACACAAGTACAGAAAAGAAAAGTACTATCAAATGAGTACAGTACATTTGCAATTCAATTTGCATCCTATAATACTAAGTATTTATAAACAAATATCACCTGTGCATTTCAAATACTTACAGGCTTAGGCTTCTCTCTTGAATTACATTTTTTCAAATGTTTAGCTAGTTGGTCTTCATATACCGTGCTAAATTTAAGGAGAAAATTTAAGAGAGAGAAAAATCTTAAATGAACCTTGTGAAACTTACCGTTTCTAACACCTCTCTCTCTCTCTCTCTCTCTCTCTCTCTCTCTCTCTCTCTCTCTCACACACACACACACACACACACACACAACCACAGACACACATACCCACGAATGCACTCACGCACCCCAAATGACAACAAAAACACTTATCTGATCTTATACTTACTGTTTTGGATCTAAAGGACACAAGATTCTTTTCCGAGCATTTTCTTCCTAATAAATTAAAAGGGATACATTTATTTAAATGTCAAGTTTATTACATTCAGATGTTAGATACACCCACAGTGTATTTCTATTCCTAAAATAAGGTTAGACAACTTTAAAAGGAGGTAACGAAAAATAAGCAGGATTAGATCAGGCAGCTTAACAGGAGTCTCCACTGCAGCTTGCTTTTGTACAAATGAACACGCTCTGGTTTGGCTTGCTTATGGAATTTTGCATCAGAGATAACACCTCCTAAAAATAGGTATGGTTATTATATGCACCATTAACCATTTACTTTGGATTAACTAATAACAATTTTCATCACATACAAAAATGATCTTTTGAAATACATATATACTGGGTGGCTAAATTGAGCTGACTAAAATACTCAATACTTGCATACTTACTTTTTGAAAAATGTTGCCCATTTAAACTGATTTTAAAATGCATATTTACCTAAACTTGTTCAAATATGGGGAAATGCTGGGTGTGGTGGAACATGCTTTGAATATCAGCATCCAAAGGAAAGGCAGAGATTTTGAGCCAAACTCCAGCCAGGGTAACCCTCAGACACTCACTCAATAAATATAGAAATAACGTACAGGAGAAAATACACCAGGAACAAAGAGGCATGGCACTTTAACAATTTAGAATGGGCCAAATTCACTGGCTTTGCAACTTTTCAAAATGCTAGTTATAGGCTTTCAAGTTATATGCATTTAATTATAGGCACTGGGAGAAAAGCAAGGAAAATAGTGTTGTTGGGTCTACCCTATAGACCCTATGAAGCCATATGCAACATGATGGCCCAATTATTAAAACCAGAGGCCAGTGGTTAGGTGTGATTCTCAGCTCTTTCTATTAGCTGCTAACGCTATAATCCTAATTGCTTCATATGAATAATAGTAGAGCCTTTCTATACTAAGTATAGATTTAATATATTACTATTAAATAGAATAATTGTATGACTTGCTTCCTAAGGCTTATGAAAATTGAATTTTTAAAAGCAAAACAACAGTAAAAGCTGACCAAGTATTTACTCTTAATTTTTCTCAAATATTTATTTCGGTTTATTTCAGAATGTTCATGAAGATATGCACACTGAATTTTAGGGAAAGTTAAGAAATTTTCAGTATTAAAAAAGAACATTATTTCATGTAAAGATTTCAAAATAAAATTCCAGTGTGGTTCTTTGATGGAGACCAGCTAGTTGGAAGGCTGAGGCAGGAAAATTCCTGAGATCAGCCGTTCAAGACTAACAGGGGCAATTCAGCAAGATCACCGTCTCAAAAACAAATAGGAAAATTGTCTTTCAAGGGAAATAGTACTCTATTCTAACTTTCAAAGAACGCAAGTGCACACACACACACACACACACACACAAGCATTTTTAAAATCTATTGTGTGAGTTTAGAAACAGTGCATAGCAGGTTATTAAGATGTTTTCTTTTTTTGGTGTAGAGGGTGATGAGATTTCCTGTGACTGGTAGATTAGTAATTTTCCCTGTTTTTTATCCATTAGAAGCCACTAATATTTTTGCACTTAGAGCCAAAATGTCTTGTCTGTTGAGAAACAAAAACAAAAACAAAAACAAAACAAAAAACTTTTCTTTTAACTTTGAGGTTAGTTATTTTATGTTAATTTTTCCATCTCCGCCCCAGAAAAATTACAAGTTCATAAGGCGTTTCCTAGAGTTAAGTCTAAACAAATTTTTTTTTCTAAGTTTCTTCCCCTTGCATTCGCAAGGGTTATCGTTCAAAAACAATGATTATCATTAGAACCCAGTTAGTAAAACCTAGTGATCTTTTTCAAGCACTCCTTTATAAAAACAATCACGCCCCTTGAGGATGGGAGACTAGTGAGGATAAAGATCTCAGAGACAACACAGAGGGCGCTTTTCTTAGTACAAGGAAGCAATGCTCCCGGGAGCTCATCCTGGCTCCAAGCGGTGGTCAGAACTACATTTACTTAAGGAAACGCTGGAGAATCCATGGGCCAGAAGCAGAAGCCTGCCAAGGGGGCGAGGATGGATGGGTTCCAGCACCCACAGACCCGCCACTCAGTTCCGACTCTCAGGAAGGTAGGGCGAGACCAGACCTCCGCGGATCCAGCGTGTTCACCACAGAACCTTTTCCCCGCGGCCGCCACCATCCTGCAGAAGCGCTTCTTCTTTTCCACAAAGTAGCTGCATCGACCGTCGGTTGGAAAACCGATCGCAGGCGAAGACGCCGCAGGAGCCTCCATAAGGCTGAGTCCTTTCCCCCTGGCTCAGCCCAAAGTTGTCAATTTCCTTTGGTCCCACTTCCCTTAACAAACGTGGCCGGCCACCTGGAGGGGTGGGTCCACGGAAATTACGCCTCACCCAGGCTTGGTTGGTCCCTGAACCGGAAGAAGGTGATGGTGGCTGACGAGGTCCAAACCTCCTTCGTTCTCTCTGTTTATCATTTCCCTCCTCCTCCGCGGGAGCTGAGCGCCAAACTCAAACTCTTCTGGACCCGCACTTCTTTAAGCTGGTACCGAGGGCCAGGCCTGCTGGGCTTTTTCACCCTCCCGTCGGGGCAGCGGTCCGACATGAGTCAAGTTCTGTTCCAGCAACTTGTTCCCTTGCTAGTGAAATGCAAAGACTGCGAGGAGAGGTGAGCTCCGGTGCCGGCGGGTGGCGGTTGGGGTCGCGCCAATGGGGAAGATGGCGGCTGGGTTCAGTGGCGATCGGTCCGCGGGTGTCAGAATGTCACACCGGGAATCGGGAAGGGACCCTGCGGGGACCTAATGGTTACCTTTGTTTGCCGCCGGGTCGGCCGTTGCGGAGGGCACTTGAAGAAAGGGAATGAGGAAGTGGGAAGCCGACTCCCTCCCGTCCACGTCCTGGGGTCTGAGCGGGACCGAGCCCAGCCTGTCCGTCCTGGGTGGGAGCTCTGATGCTCCAGTTCATTTCTACAAAGCTTCTCGGTGACTTCAGGGAGCCGATCGCACTAGAATTCGGGTCGCCCAGCCCTTCACTCATGCTCTCCTTTGGAGAACACTGGGAGCGAAGCTTTAGAACTTCAACTAAAAGCAAAACAAAACATTCAGTGACATACTTAGATTTATCCTTATGTCAGTTGTAACCATTTAGCCAACTCCCAATACTGGAAAATCAGGAATCCTGTACTCTCAAAACATATTATCAACCCGTAAAGCACGTCCTCAGACCCCTGGGGATACCTTGATCTTCAGAGTTTACACCACGTTATCCTATTGCACAGATACGTGCGAACTTGCAACACAGAGGATGCTATTAGGGCTCACATAGACTTGATATGATTTTCCCTTTTACTAATAACTTTTTAGTTGTTACTTAGTTTCTGTGAACATTACGTTTTCTCATTTGTAAAGTTGATTTGACATGCCCATCTGCTCATATGATTGCAATGAAGATGAGGTGTGAAGAAAATGTTTATAGAAACTAAACGGTGAAGAAATGTTGAATTAAAAAAAAATGAAGACACTGATTTATTGAGTTGCTGGACTGTTAAACTGTGGTACACGATTTAGAATTAGGTCCAGAATCAGCTAGCAAAGCAGTCAGAAGAATGTACTGAAAAACATCAGCTATATATAGGAATCTGTAGATTATTTTAAATGTCTTATTGTTGTTTGTTTGATTTTGACAGTTCAACGATGCCTTAACTTAGCATGCTCTCCAACTGCTCTGTACCACCCCCACTCCCCACTCCTGCCCAACCCAGCTTCTAATTGGTGATTATTTTGTGATGTCTAATATAGTGACTATTAGCCACATATAGACATGTAGTTATTGAATTAGGGTTAATCCAAACTGATATCTGTAAGTGTAAAATTCATAATTTTGAGGATCTGCTAGTAACAAGAATGTAAAACATCTCAGTTTTATGTTGATTATCTGTTGCAGCTTTATTTAAGGTATATTGGGGTCAAATGTATTCGAATTAATTTTGCTTTGAAAGTTATGTTTTTTTTTAAAGTGACTTCTAAACAGTTTAAAGTGACATACCTGACTCACATTTGTGGCTTCCATTTTGTTTTTGTTGGCCAATAGGGGCCATTACTTGTCATTTCAAGTTTGATTCTCCCAACTCTTCTCCAACACATTAAATTGTAATCAGAGTTAATCATGTTAAAACACAACTTCAACTTTAAAAATTACTCTTGTTTAGAAACCCGATATGCCTATCACCGGTGGCAAGGACCAACCAGCTGTTCATGAATCAGATTTTTCTGGAGCACAGCCATCCTTATTTGTTACCGACTGCCTGTGGTTGCATCTGCACAAGGGCAGAATCAAGGAGCAATTGTCTGGAAGTACTGATTGGAAAATAGCTGCGTGGTTTTTATGCCGATTGCATATATCCTCAGCACTGCAACAGCAACAATAAGGGGCGGGGGTAGCAGGGTATGGGGAAGAACACAACCACACACAATTGTGACAGAGACTCTATAGCAGTGGTTTCTGACCTTCCTGATAATACAGTCCCTTATGTTGTGGTGTTCCCCAACCATAACATTATTTTCGTTGCTACTTTGTAACTGTACTTTTGCTACTGTTATGAGTCTAATGTAAATATCTGTTTTTACTCATGGTCTAAGGTGACCCCTGTGAAAAGGTTGTTTGATTCTCATGAGAACCACTGCTCCATAGTCATCAAAGTCTAAAACATTTACTTTCTGGCCTCTTAAGAGAATAATTTTGCTAACCCCTGACCTATAGGAAGAACAACCTAGATTCCTTAACCAACTCCTCAAGAGCAGTTTACCCCAGCAAACAGTTGCCCGTGTCCCCTGACCTATCCTGGGTGCGGAGAATGTGAGGCTTCCTCTCCTTTCTCCTCCAGCAGCCACAACAAAGCCAGTCACCATCGTGGGTCTCAGGGAACTCCCAGACGCAGAATTGAGAAGATTCCCTTGGAGAAGCAGTGTAATGCAGGCTCCATGTTTAGATCTGGAGCTAGATTGCCTGGGTTTAAGTTAATTCCAGTTCTGCCCCTGATTGGCTGATCTTGGACAGTCCTTTACTGTCTTTTACTGCACAGTTCTGTGGTTGAAGCTGTGTCCTTGCAGCACGCTATCACCAACTGCCACCATACTCTGCCTCCAGCGCCAGTCACCATTTATTTCACTTTTAATTCAGAATAATAGTACCTACTTCATGGCATTATTATTGAGGATGAAATTATTTAATACATACAAAGAGCTTAAAATAGTAACTAGTATATGTTAATTATTCCCTAAATTTTAGTTATTATTAAAGCGTGACCATATAAGTAGTATAATAAAGGCATAGTAGAGTATCATGGGTAGATGATAGTGTAACTGCCTAGAAAGAAGTGGTGCGAGCTTTAACCTCAGGATTGGATAACCACCTGCTCTTAAGTTTTGATCCCTAAACCATCTCTCAGTCACTGCACAAGAACTCAGCTCCTCTTGATGCCTTGTATTCTCTCTAATGTATCTCCACTCCTGCTGTTCCCTCTGCGTCAGATGCTCATTTTTTTCATGCCTAAGGTGCACCCCCTCCTGTGTGTGTGTAATGTATGTGTATATATGTATGCGTGTATATGCCCATGTGAGTGTGAATGGGTGTGGAGCCATAGGTTGGCTTCTGGTATCCTTTTTAAATTGGTCTCCATTTTAAAATTCCTATTTTTTGTGTGTGTGTGTGTGTTTGGTTTTTCAAGACAGGGTTTCTCTATGTAGCCCTGGCTGTCCTGGAACTCACTCTGTAGACCAGGCTGGCCTAGAACTCAGAAATCCGCCTGCCTCTGCTTTCCAAGTGCTGGGATTACCCGCATGTGCCACCACGCCTGGCCAAAATTTCTTATTTTATAAGTTACATATATTTTAAGTGTGTGGAGGGGAAGATATGTGTATGTCATGGGGTGCTTGTAGAGGTCAGAGGACAACTTTCAGGACTTATGTGGGTTCCAGGGATTGAGTTTAGCCTGTCAGGCTTGGGAGCAAGTGTTTTTACCCGCTGAGCCATCTTGCCAACCCTCCACCTTAGTTTTTGAGACAGGGTCTCATTGAACACAGTGCCTCCTCACCAATTTAATTGCCTAGGCTGCTTGGCCGGGGGATCTCAAGACACCACCTTGTCCCATCCCCAGAGTTAAGACACATTGGCTTAAAAAATTGTTTTTGTGTGTTTATGCCTTAGCATGTGGAGTGTGTGTGTGTATGTATGTGTGTGTCTGCCTGCCTGCCTGCCTGCCTGTGAGTGACTCCAGAAAAGGAAAAGGATACCAAATCCTTTGGAGCTGGAATTATAGGTCTTTGTGACTGCTTGACATGGGTGCTGGGGTACAAACTCTGAGAGAACAGATATGTGCTTTTAACCACCATCCCTCATTCCAACCCCAGTTTGTTTTTGTTTGTTTGTTTTATTTTTTGAGGCAGGGTTTCTCTGTGTAGCCCTGGAATTCTCTCTGTAGACCACTGGCCTTGAACTCATAGAGATCTGCCTGCCTCTGCCTCTCCAATGTTGGGATTAAAAGTGAGAGTCACCACTACTTGGTCCCCACCTGGTTTTTAATGTGGTTGTTACAGATCCTAACCGGATGCTCATGTGCGTGTGGCAGGAGCATCACTAACTCTGCTATCCTCCCAGCCCCACAAGGTGTAGCTTAAATGCCTTCCCATAAGGATCTTTAAAGTTGCCCAAGATGCCAGTTATGGTGACATACACCTTTAAGGGTAGCACTCAGGAGGTAGAGGCAGGACTTTGAGTTTGAGTCTAGCTTGATCTATGCAGTGAGTTCCAGGACAGCCAGAGCTACATAATGAGACACTGTCTCCAAAAAGAAAGCAACAAAAGTAGGTGCCTAAGTTGAAATTAACTGTCATTAATCATTTGTTAGGTAGCATTAGGTAGGGAAGAGGTGAGTTCAAATTTGGGCTTTGTAATGTGCTTCAGGTTCTTCCTCTGATTAGAGAAATGGTCACTGAGATTGTTGTTGGATGGGCTCTCTCTCTCTCTCTCTCTCTCTCTCTCTCTCTCTCTCTCTCTCTCTCTCCCTCTCTCTCTCATACGTAGCCAGTAGTGTAGGTACTTAGCAGACAGTAGTAGTTCTTCTTTTCCTTTTCTTTAGGTCTTTTCTGGAAGCTCTCAAACAATCAGATGTTTATTTCTGTTTGTATCCTTAGCAGCCAGCAGAGTACCTGGCTTACAGTAGCTTTTATTTGTTTGCATTGAGAGAATAATAAGGTCACAGCTTCTGAATGACAGTAATGGGCTGAAATCCAGCTCGATGTCTAATGTCTAAGGTCTTTATTTAAAAAGAAATAAACCTACCTGGCTGTATTTGACTGGCCTGGTGGGTGTTACTCAGTTACAAACAATGTTTAAGGATTGGGATTTTATTCATTTGTTTTAGTGCTCTTATATCATAAATCTTTCTCATAGAGAAAATAAGATTTCTCTAATAGAGAAAGTAATATATCCGTAACCTCAGATTTTCCTGTGACTTTTGTAAGGGCATTTTATTTTTTTGTTTGTTCATTTGTTTGTTTACTTATGTATTTATATATTTATTTATTGAAGACAAAGTTTCTCTGTAGAAACCAGCCATTACGTGTGCACACATATCAGAGAAAGGCCATTGTTGCTGAACTTAGCAGAGTAGTTTTGAGATGCATAGACATTCTTCAGTAATTTCATTAATTTTGTTTCTCAGTTTAATGTTATGGCTACTGCACAGAATGTGGAGGTTGTGACATTTTGGACATTAGAGCTGCTTGTGAATGAGATAGTAAGTTTGTTGACAATACTGAGGTACAATCACATAGACAATATTTTACATTGATTTGGCTTTGCAATTAAAATATATATAATAGGATAGCGATTATCATTTTCTTGAGTCTACCAATAATGTAAATACAGCTAGGAGATAGATTGCACATGCTTTTAATCCCAGTACTCTGGAGACAAGTGGATTTCTGTGAGTTTAAAGCCTAGACTTGGATTTGTTTTGTTTTTTGTTTTTTGTTTTTTTCCGAGACAGGGTTTCTCTGTGTAGCCCTGGCTGTCCTGGAACTCACTTTGTAGACCAGGCTGGCCTCGAACTCAGAAATCTGCCTGCCTCTGCCTCCCAGAGTGCTGGGATTACAGAAGTGCGCCACCACCGCCTGTCTTGAAGCCTAGACTATAGAAGGAATTTCAGGACAGCACAGGCTGCATAGAGAAACCCTATGGGTATGGGGGAACCAAAAGAAAACATTAGAGTAGTTTAACTTTTTAAGATAGTGTGTCTTTCTAAGTCAGTTTGATCATTGAAATGGTAATTTTTAGACCTAAAAGTTGTTGCTGAATTGATGGTCTATCTCTTAGTAGATGATTTTTAGAATCTGGCAGTAAAGTTATTTACCAGAATACTAGCAATAGGTACCCTGATTGTTCACCACATTTAGTCCAAAGCATCTTCATTTTAGAAGTGACAAATACTTAGCCTTCCATTAAAAACTACCAGTTTATTTGCTAGAGGAACAATACAGACTTAACCCTTATGTCTCGTGTGCTTTCTAAAAACCTGTTCATAAGCTTGAGGGCCCCTGCGGTGTCTTGTGTTTAAAGATAGCACAGTTGCTGTTGCTTGAACGATCCTGAGTTGGCCATGTCTCTTCCCACAGGAGGGGGAGCGTTAGAGTGAGCATTGAACTGCAGTCACTTTCTAACCCAGTCCACAGGAAGGTTCGTATTCACTTCTTTTTTTGAAATATGATCATTTGTGTGTGTTATGATTATTATTGTGGTTTTTTGTTTTGTTTTGTTTTAAGAAAATGAGATCTTTTCTTACCCAGACTTAGTCATACTATAGTCACTAAGTTGGTAAGTTGGTTTTACCAGGGACGCTTACATGGTGACTCTTGCAGTTTCCCCAAAGATGAGAAAGTCCACTGTCCTGATCTTTTTGGAACTGAAATACAATTGTTGAATTATTTTTAAAGGGTTATTCTTTTGTTAAATCCTTTTTTTTTTTTAATTTTTGGGTCATTTTATATATGTTGTAATTCTAGGGCAGTGATCCTAAGTCAGCAATTTAAATGCAATTACACCATGCATTACTAAATCCAAGTAGAATTAGAGGATGATGTAACAATCTGGGTTTGCCCTGAACATTTAAAAGATTACCTTATTCTACATTTTGGTTTAGAGCGTAAATTTCATGTGAACTTAAACATTAAGTTGAATGTGGTACTGAATGCAATCCCAGCACTCAGGAGGAGGCAGAAGATTGAGAGTTCTTTGGGATGCAACCTGAGCTACATAATTGACACCCTGTCTTTAAAAAAGATAAATAAATAGCAGCAATAAGCATACAGGCCATTGGCCAGGTTGAGCACCTGGTTCCCTTGTTCAGCTTTACCTGCGCACAGGCCAGCACCTTGGACTTGGCAGGAACTTCTCAGGGTTTGGCTTATGGTTGGTTTTCAGTAGCATCTGAGGTGAGTTGTAAGAAATACTTAAGTAGAAGTTTGTGAACCACAGACTGCTCTGAGGCAGAGTGAGCCAGCCCCCAGTTCCTTGATTTTCTGAAGCAGAGAGTATATATTCTTACTTATTGATTTTGCATGTGGAACCTCTGCATGTTTTAGCTTCGCTGATAACACGCTTCGATGTTTTTAACTCCTCTAGAGTTCCTTAGAAATGAGATGATTTTCTTCAAGTCCCTTGTTAGTCCCAGCTCCTCCTATAGTAGGCCTGTTTTCTTTGTACTTTGAAGTTCATAATTTTTGTGTACCTACCTGCCATCTATGATGATGCCCTGTCACACTTTCAATTTGATGGCCTGGCCAGTGCCTTTATGAGAGGACCCATTTCGTTAGGACAGAAACAGATGGAGCAGCTGGAGTAGGAGGCCTCCTGGGAAGCCCTGGAACTGTGTCACCTGATACTTCAATCTCCTATCTGAGCGACAAGAACCCCTTCCTTTTCTTGAGTAGATGACTGTCAGTTTTGCTGGTTATATTGCTGCTTTGAAACACCAGACTAGTTAATTTGAGGGAAGCCAAAAATACACTTAGTCAGTCTTGCCCTGATGCCACGGAGCGCAAAGCTGGCATATACATTTCTCTGAGCCTCATAGAAGATACTTTTAATGTTGGGCATTTTGTCTGCCTCTACACACCCCTCACAGCTCTCAGGAGCCAGATGTCTACCCCAGTGAAGAGGCTCGCACTCTAAAGACTAATAAAAAGGAGCAGAATCCTAAAGCAGCACTCGGAAGGATAACTGATATGTTGTGGTTTTGAATAATTTAACTTGTACAAAAGCTTTACTAGAAACATTAAAAAAAAATCTAATCTTTTCTTTAGGATTTAGTCATCCGTCTGACAGATGACACAGACCCATTTTTTCTGTATAACCTTGTTATATCTGAGGAAGATTTTCAAAGGTAAGTTACTTTAGGTCTTTGCTGGCCCTACATATAATCTAGGAATTATTTCTTTAATTTTATAATGTGTTTACATTATTCTTTTTTTGAAACGCATACCTGTTCATGTGGTAAGTTATTCTGGGAATACTGGGTGCCCTACAATTGTTTACTGGGTATTTTTAAAGTTGAATGTTTTATAGGTTCTTAGACTTCCATTAAGGAGCTCAGAAATTTGATGCCTTAGCTAAATTTCGTGACTCCTGTTAGGTAAGGTTGATACATATCAAAAGTTCCCTAGTTTAATTTTTTTTAAAATGATGTTAGTAAATAATATTTTATTCTATGAATTCTAACTAAAGATAGTAATTAAGATTCTGAAATACTATTTTTCTGTTTTCTGTGTAGTTTAAAGTTGCAGCAAGGTCTCCTGGTGGACTTCTTAGCTTTTCCACAGAAGTTTATAGACCTCCTTCAGCAGTGTATGCAGGAGCATGTGAAAGAGACCCCAAGGTGAGGCTGCAGGCCGGAGCACTCGGCTCCCTTTGAAGGATGAGTGCTGACAACGTTACTTCCTGTGTACTGCAAAGACTCCAGTCTATTATTCTTAAACTGGGATTAGAGTTCAACTGAATTCCAAATTTTAAGAAATCTTGACTAAAATAAGAAATAGTTGACCCTTAATTTTCATGGCTTGATGCAGTTTTTAAAGTTAGTTGATGTTAAAAAAAAAAAAACCAAAACATTGTTTTTCTAGGATTTCTGTCTTATTTATGTGTCTCTCTGTGTGTGTGTATGCCCACATCCTTGGGGGCCAGATGGGTGTGTCACACCTCCTGGGGCTTCAGGCAGAAGCCTGAGCAGGGAACTGGGAACTGAATCCAAGTCCCCGGAGAGCAGCAACTCTGCCTTGTTGCTGAGCCGTCTCGAGCCCCAAGCTATTCAACTGTTTAGTAATTTTTGTTTTTACGATTGGTTAAGTTCATGATTGTATTTATGTTCCTGGTCATGTGCTGCTGACACCTGCTCATGGAAAATTCACCAGGAACTTTTTCTTGGCTTGAACAACTGATGAGTATTGTTTAAAATACTGTTTTATTAGGAACTTACATGTTTTCTGTACCATTTTCCCCTTTTTATTTTATATTATTATTTTGAGACAGAGTCTCACTATGTAGGTCTGGCTGTCCTAGAACTTACTATCTAGACCAGGCTGGCCTCAAACTCAGAGAGAGCTGTCTTCCTTTGCCTCCCTAGTACTGGGATTAAAGGCGCTTGCTCGCCACCATGCCTGGCCCTTGTGTCATGTTTATTAGGCATTATTCTTTATAAAGAACTTTCTCTTATGAATCAAAGCTATGGGATTGTTCTGAGAATGTATAGGGATAAATCTGTAATTCTTACTCTTGCTTAAAGGTAAGTTGTTGGAGTAAGGCTCTGGTACTTTGGTCACCCTGTGGTATTTGATGAGTTTGTGTCTTTAGGTTTTGCTTTCTCTCTTTCCCTTTTTGTCTCCCATTGTGAACATTAGTACCTTGCTTCAGTCCACACCCCGACATACTCCTCTTCTCTTTGTCCAGTGATTTTGAATTTCTCCCTTCACCGTCTTGAGTTGAGGCGTGTGTGATGCTGTGGCAGTGTCTCACAGGTCGTAAGTGTGTTATAATGTGACTTTTCCCTTCAAAGGTTTCTGCTGCAGCTCATTTCTTCAGCTGCCCTTTTGGATAACTCACCGGTGCTTTTAAATGTAGTAGAGACAAACCCTTTTAAGCATCTTATTCACCTGTCACTCAAGCTTTTACCTGGAAATGATGTAGAGATAAAGAAATTTCTAGCAGGATGTTTGAAATGTAGCAAGGTAAGTTTTTAATTTAAGTTACTCTTCTAAACTAGGGGCCTACGGACTTCCCACATGCACACACACCTCCACCCGCTATCCCCCCCAGCCCCGCTGCTTTTTTGTAGTGAATGTCCCTGTTTTTCGTTTAGCTGCTGCCTATAGCTGAGCCTAGAACTAGACCAGCAGTGGGGAAGCTTAGGACCCAGTTAGTCACAGTTCCTGGCCCTAGCACCTACCTTCCACGGGCACCATTTTGTCAGCCGGCAAATAAGTATTTGAACACACAATCTGCGCCCCCTCCCAACATATGACACCTTTTCCAAGTCATCATTAAATAAGACACTGCTGGGTGTCTATCACTTACTCTCTTTCCTTTAAATAAATTATTACTCTTTTAAATTTTGTATTATGTATGTATATTGAAAATGTGTATATGAACATGTTCTGAATATTATAAAGTGCTATATAAAGTGTGTGGTACAAGAGCAGCATGTGTTTCTGCTTAAGAAAATAAATGTCAGTTTGATGCTCAGGTGGTCGTCACATAGTCAGTGCTCTGGGCACACATAGCTGGGATTTTGTGAAAATACAGGTTCTAGTTTAAAAGACCTGAGTTTTTGCATGTTTGGCAGGCTCTTTGCATGATGCTGGTGCTTGGCTGTGGATGACGTTATTCAATTATAAGCCGCATAATTTTATTTTTATAAATAGGAAGAAAAATTATCACTGACTAAATCACTAGATGATGTTACCAGGCAACTGCACATTACACAAGAGGTAATTCAAATTTCATTTTGTCTTTGTAAGTGATCTAAAATTTGGTCCTGAATTCTTTCTACAATTCAAACCAAGCCTTCGTGTATCTTCTTTCAAAATAGATTGCTGCTGGATCTCCACTTTACGCCTCTTCCCCCACAGTTAATTATCTTAAATTGATGCTTTCTTTTAGACATTTAATTCCATCCAGACATTTCTGCTACCCCTAACGTATGGCACCTTTTCTAAGTCATCAGTAGATAAGACACTGCTTAGCATCTAGCACTTACTCTTTCCTTTAAAGAAATTATTACTCTTTTCAATTGTGTGTGTGTGTGTGTGTGTGTGTGGCTGTAGGCATGTGTGTACCATGACATGCAAGTGGAGATCAGAGGACAATTTGTGGGGTTGGTTTTCTCCTCCCATGGGCACTTGGAGTCAAACTGAAGTCGGCAGGCGTGGCAGTAGCTCTCCACGGCCCTTTCATTGTAGTCATCTTACTTGTCTGGCTTAAAATGGCTTTTCAGTTCCTGTCCCCTTTCCCTTCCTTCCTGTGTTAAGATGGGAATTAATCCTTCGGGGGCTGGAGAGATGGCTCAGCAGTTGAGAGCACTGGCTTCCCTCCCAGAGGACCTAGGTTCAGTGTCCAGTACCCACATAGCAGCTGACAGCCAGGTCCCAGGGGATCCAGACATACAGGCAGGCAAAACAACAATGTGTATAAAAATAAATAAGTCTTCCTTCCTTCCTCCCTCCCTCCCTCCCTTCATCCCTCCTCCTCCTTCTCTCTCTCTCTCTCTCTCTCTCTCTCTCTCTCTCTCTCTCATTAATTCTTTCAGTGGCCTTAGCATGACTTGGACCATACCCACTACACCCTACTACACCTTTACCTTCACCTTGGAATCTAGGGTGCGAGTCCTTGATAAGCACCGTGGCTGTAGGCAGAAAATCCTCCTGTGAATGTAGTCCCTTGGGGCACATGCTGCGGTGCTTAAGTTTAAGAAGTAAACTCAGGAGAGACTGACTAGACGGAGTCTCCATGTCAGGAGAGGGTCTGGGGCTGCAGAGCTGGGTGAAGTTAAAAGTTCAACTTCCACCCGTGGCCATTGCAGCTCTAGAACTATTTCCAGTCTCATCCTGACGGCTACATTGCTCCGGGAAAAGCCTCCAGTGCGGACTGAAGAGCTGAAATCGCCTTTGCACTGTCCTTGTTGAGCACTTTGTGTTCTAGTCTGAGTCTGGCATACTCCTGGGACTGTCCTAATATGTTGTACCGACCTCTAACACAGACGTTATCGGAAAAAATGCAAGAATTAGAGAAGCTGCGGAGTGAGTGGGCCTCGCACACGGCGTCGTTGACGAATAAGCATTCTCAGGAGTTAACAACCGAGAAGGAAAAGGCCTTGCAGGTGAGAACACTAAAGGCGATTGGAAAATGTCATTTTTAAAATTATTCTTACTTATTCCATTGATTATAAAAGGAATACATGCTTTTTTTTTTATTTTTTAAGGAATACATGCCTGCTTTAAAATTTTCAAGTATCTCACAAGTACATAAAACCAAAATTAAAAGCTTATTTTTCAGTCTTACTACTCATTACTAGGCATTTTTTCCTAATTAGTATCGTTTTTTGTTTTTTTGTTTTTGTTTTTTGGATTTTTTTTTTTCCCGAGACAGGGTTTCTCTGTGTAGCCCTAGCTGTCCTGGAACTCACTCTGTAGACCAGGCTGGCCTCGAACTCAGAAATCTGCCTGCCTCTGCCTCCCAAGTGCTGGGATTACAGGCGTGCGCCACCATCACCCAGCTTAGTATATTTTAACTTATTCACTTTACATCCCGCTCACTGCCCCCTCCCACCATCCTTTCCCATCCCCCATCCCTTTCTCCTCTGAGTGAGTGGGGCCTCTCCAGGAATCCCCCACCCTGGCACACGAAGTCTCCTGCAGGGCTAGGCGCTTCCTTTCCCACCGAGGCCAGACAAGGCAGCCCAGCCAGAAGAACAGATCCCACAGACAGGCAACAGCTTTGGGACAGCCCCGCTCCAGTTGTTCAGGACCCACATGAGGACCAAGCTGCACATCTGCTCTTGTGTGTGGGGAGGCCTGCAGTCTAGGCAGCTGCTTCTGCTCCGTTCCTCAGCCAGCAGCCCTCCGTGCTTAGCCTGCTGGTCGTCCTCCCTTGAGGTCGTCATATTGATGGCTCAACTCAGTGCCGATAATTTGATGTAGTTTTGTAGTGAATATATAATATATATAAGTAATGTGAATATATAAGTAATATATAAGTAATGTGCAATTTAAAAATAATTTGTTTTTAAATTTATAGCAAAGTAAATTATGATTATAGATGTTCATTTGGGGCTTATCCTATGCTAATAACATTTTATTAGATACAATGATTATAACGTTTTAAAAAACTTAACATAAGATACTATTCTATACCAGTTCAAATTCTTTTTTTTTTTTTTTTGATGCTCCACAGCCGTTTCTTGTCATTCAGGTGCAACTTAGATTAGCTTTTTGCCAAACTGTTGGCTTTGAGAATTTGGTTGCTATGAGCCAAATTGCATCATAGTGCCCTGAGCTTTCTGCTTACATTGTCACACAGCTATATACACATTTCTCAATATACTTGTCACCTAAAAAGTTTATGTGACATGGGACTACCAAAGGTCTTGGTTCCCTGTGTTCCTGTTAATCATCCTCGTATTTGCCATCTGACAGGCACTAAGGAGATGCTTGCATCAGTTCCTCTGCGATCTTCGCATGAAGCTCAGCCTCTTCTCACATGACATTTTGTCATTTTTTATTTCCTCTATGGATTACCTTTACTCCCCTTGCTGTTTTGTAGAGCGATGCCATTCTTACCTTCTATTTTATAGCTTTAATAACAGATTTTCATGCACTCAGTACTAGCTAGCTTTTCGCCCTTAAGGGTAGAGCTGGATGTTTGTTTGTTTGTTTGTTTGTTTGTTTGAGGCAGGGTTTCTTTGTGTGGCATCCTCTGCTGCCGTGGCGCTCACTCTGTAGACCAGGCTGCCTCAGACTCACAGAGACCCGCCTGCCTCAGCCTCCTGAGTGCTGGGATTAAAAGCATGTGCCTCCTCCAACCCCTGCATAACTGGGTTTTAAAGATAAGCAAAACTTTCACCCAAATTAGGATTTAGACTATCGTGTCACCATTTAAGGTTTACCTGTGTGCCTTTCAGTCTGTGTGCTACTCTTGTGGAGTTAGGGTTTCTGTGCTGTGGAGACACTGTGACCATGGCAACTCTTCTAAAGGAAAGCATTTAATTGGGACTGGCTTACCGGTCACGGGTTTGGTTTAGTTTATTATCAGCATGATAGCATGCTAGAAGAAAGATAAGGTGCAGGAGAGGTACTGATAGGTCTACACCTGGATATATAGGCAGCAGCAAGAGAGTGAACCAGTGGTGCATCTCTGCTAGAAGGCCACACCTACTCCAGAAGGCCACACCTCCTAATCCTTTCCAATACTGCCACTCCTTATGAGCTTGTGTAGGACATTTTCACTCAGACTGCCACATGAGGTCACCTTTCTGACTGCTGCCATTATTGCTTGGTTTTGTTTGTTCAACATAAATTGACTCAAGTAGCATGTCTCTGTATTCCTTCCTTCCCTTAGCAGCTTTGAAATTCAATTGTATGGTTTCTTCTTATTATCGTACAGTGTTTTATTATATATATCTAGACTGTGACTTGTTTTCCTAGTGGCTAGCCTTTGAATTATTTGTTATATTTTGTTGTTATATATTAAACTAATATGAGCAACCTACTCCATTTCCTTTTGTGTAGTTATATACTGCCTGTTCTTGGGCACAATTTGCTGCTGAAATGACTGGTGGGTTCTAATATAAGCATGTGTTTAGCTTTAGCAGTAACTGCCTATTTTCCAGTGGACGTTTACACTGCCACTCTGGGATTATAATACTACCATATAATAGTGGGCGTTTTTTGCATGCATGCTGGCCAATTACTGTTTTTCTTAATTACTTTTAGGAATTATTTGTATATTCTAAACATCCTTTTTTATAGGTACTGGTGTCACTTAGCATCTACAAGGAATAATTCCTGAAGTATAACAGAGGCTCAAATGTCTCTTATTTAAAGTGGCATACTATTTACATATAACTCATGCACATCTATACTTTGGACTGTCTCTAGATTATTTACAATGTTTAATATAATATATGCAATGCAAACAGCTGTTGTACAGTGTTGTTTAGGGAATAATAGCAGAAAACTCTGTACATCACGATACAGATAACACTACATGGTAAAAGAGTGAGCCATTGGGTAAATGACCCTCCAGCGATGAGTTCTGTGACTGAGATCTATGGCAAAGTGTTGCTGCATACTTCCCCTCCCCCTTTGAGACAGGGTCTCTGTGTAACCCTGGCTGTCCTGGAACTCAGATTCCCTGTTCTCTACCTTCTGAGTACAGGAATTAAAGGAGTTCACCCCCATGCCTGGGTCCCTCCTTTTTTTTCCATCTACATTTTATTAAACAATATTTGTGACTGGGGATTTTATATATTTTTACTCCTTCTAAGTAAGACTCTGCTTCTACCACTCTGGTTATGCTGTTTTTTAAGACAGAGTCTTGTGTAGCCCAGGCTGGCCTTGCGAGATCTTGCTGTGTAGCAGAGAATGACTTTGAATTTCTGATCCTTGGATTTAATCCTCTCAGTGCTGGAATCACTTTTGTTCACCGTACTTGCTCTTTCATGAAATCTGTAATTGATGGACTTTTTCTAAGCAGGGAAATCTGAAAACGATGAAGAAATCATGATGAAGAAATTATGGGGTTTTTTTTTCTGATCTTTATTTATATTTCTGTTCTTTCTTCTTTGACATACTGTTCTATAACAGACACAAGTTCAGTACCAACAGCAGCATGAACAACAGAAAAAGGATCTGGAAGCCCTTCATCAACGAAATATCCACCAGCTACAAAACAGATTGTCCGAGGTAGAGGCAGCTAATAAAGAGCTCACCGAGAGGAAGTACAAAGGAGACTCCGCCGTCAGAGAACTAAAAGCGAAGCTTGCTGGTGTGGAAGAGGTATCGGTGCTGGCTGCTGCTGCCGGGGCACTGGGTTTACGGTGGTTAGGGTGCTGCTAAGTGGGTGCTGTTCCCACGGATACTCTGCACCGAACTGTTGGCACTACAGTGATGTCTCACTGCAAAGAAAAAGGAGTAGCAAATGCGATGACAGAGCTAATTTAGGACCGACTGGGTATTTTAGTTTGGAGTTGGAATATTCACAGGAGCAGCCACAGGGCTCAGGGTTGCCAAGTGTAGTCCAGCAGCAGCTCTATGAAGTGGAATGACCAGTGAGAATCCTACTGCTAGGCAGTGCGTTGCTTACTGAGCATGTACATGCCAGGGAACGACAGACTGTAGAACTGACTTCCAGAAATTAACCAGCACTGAGGTGTCACTCTTAGTCTCATTGCAGAGATGCTGAGGCTGCAGCCAGGGAAAGAGGGGATTGTAACCGGCGGTTGTTTGCCTGTTTTTCTTTCAAGCACACAGAAACGTTTGTTTTGCCCTGCTGGGATTTAAGCCAGGGCCTTCTGCATACTTGGCCAGTGCTCCTTAGTGAGCTTCAAACCTTGCACATCAGAGAAGTGTAAACAGTGTTGGTGTTTGCCACAACACACGCGTGGATGCCTTGGCACTAATGGTAGTCTCTATTCGTAGAGGTTGTTTTCAGATGTATTTTTCTGTGTCCCCGAGACTGGCTTCAGACTCCTGATCTCAAGCCAGCTTTATCTGTACTGAGTGGCTGGACTAGAGGTGTGTACCACTATTTCTGATTTTTGTTTGTTTGCTTTGTTTTTTGAGATAGAGTTTCTGTGTATCCTTGGAAGTCCTGGAACTCTATAGACCAGGCTAGCTTTGAACTCAGAGATCTGCTTGCCTCTAACTCCCGAATGTGGGATTAAAGGTGTGTGGCACTGTGCTTAGCTTGTGTCTGCTTGTTAAGGTATTTGTATTTAACAATATTCTATTTCATTATACTGTTTAGAAGCTAAAGCTCCACCCTTTTTATGTGGAGATCCTTGAAACATTGTGTTTCAACAATAGATGTGTATGTGGATTTATATCTGGTGCCCTTCCTGTAGTAGTGCAGCATTTCTGACCTCACACTTGGTACTTTGGTAGGCCAGTGGCTTCATTTTAATGCTATATGATTTCTTCCATCTAAATCCCCAAACTAGCCAGTGTATTAGCAAATCTTATTATATTGTTTGTTTTTGTTCTGGGGGGGGTGGTTTTGGTTTTTCAAATGAGAGTTTTCTATGTAGCCCTGGCTGCCCTGGAACTCTGTAGATAAGGCTGGCCTCAAACTCAGAGATTCCCCTGTCTCTGTCTCTGTGCAGGGAGTAAAGGCTTGCGCCACCACCACCTGGCAATTATGTTTTTATATAGCCTCATTGTGTTTGTCATCGTTGGTCCAGTGACAAAATATTATGTAAACAACTTAAGGGAGGAGGCATTTTGTTGCCGGATTTTCCATGTCCAATCATATTAGGGCAGTGGAAGGCCTGTGATTGGACAGGAAAGGGGAGGCAAAATAGCTAAGTTTTTATAAGGTTAGAAATATTGAGGTAAAGCTTTTTTCTTTTCTTTTCTTTTTTTTCTTTTTGGTTTTTTGGATTTGTTCTTTTCGAGACAGGGTTTCTCTGTATAGCCCTGGCTGTCCTGGAACTCACTCTGTATATCAGGCTGGCCTCGAACTCAGAAATCCGCCTGCCTCTGCCTCTCAGAGTGCTGGGATTATAGGCGTGCGCCACCACCGCCCGGCTGGGGTAAAGCTTTTATCATTATCAATTGGCTCTTAAATTATTGTATTGGCATCTTGTAAATTGTGATATTACTGATAAATAAATCTGATTGATTAAGCTTTAGGACTTTCGCTTTACTTGGTTACTGGAGTGTGGGCCCGCTGATGGCAGAGAGGGAACACACCTGAGATGCTGTGAGCTAGCTTGGAGAGATAGCTCAGCAGCGGCAAGCACGGCCCAGAGCGGGACCCTGCCGGGACATGGTGCTGAGGCCTGGCAGGATCTTTTTAAATATTTCCCGCAACAGCATTTATTTTGGCTTACTATTTCAGAAGCTTCATTCTGGCTGTTCATAGAATTCGATGTACTGTAATTGGGGCATGTGGTAAAGGGGGCTATTCATTTCACAGGAAGTGGCTGGGGAACTGTGACAACACAGGGACATATGTGATACATCTCTTGAGGACATGTTTCCTGTGACTTAGCTTCCTTTGCTAAGCCCCACTTCCATGTCTCCACATCTCCCAATACAGTGCCTGCAGCTGGAGATCCAGCATGTGGGACAGTGCCTGTTTAAGCCGTAATTCCACATCGTCTCTTCCAGGATTTGCAGCGCACCTAGAGAATATAACTTCTGCCTAAGGAACTTTGCTTTATCACTGAGGGTTCAGTTCCATAACTATGTTGGCATTCCATAATTCCATGTTCCATAAGTTGTAGGCATTAGTGTCAAAGTAATTGTCATTTATTGGATATTTACAGTATGCAGACAGTGATAGGCAGTTTACATAAGGATTTTGAAGTGTTTGGGGGGATTTCTGTTAGATCACAGGCCTTTTTCTACCAGATAGCAGGCCATGACTGTCTGCAGCTCTCTGTGGGACAGAAGAGCTAAGCTTGCCATGCTATGGCCTTGCAGCCCTTCCCACTTACAGCTTCCAGATGAGTTATGGCCCTCCCCAGTGCCCGTTCTCCTACTGATGGCACACAGGCCAGGCCAGACTGGAACACATGCTGTGAAGTTTGCTCCCCCCTTGAGAACCGTCGAGAGACAGACCTGCCTTGCTCTTGGGAACTCAAGGCTCTGTCCCTCCTGTTAAGGCCTCTTCCTGCTATGCCTGGCAGCTTAGTGCCCTGTGGGACTTCTGTGCCCGCTCTCTCTCTTCAGGCCCCTGCCTCCCAATAAAGCAAGGGTGATCTCATGTCACTTCCTTCCCAGGAACCTGCATTAAAGATTATTTAAAATGTACTTATGTGCATGTGTGCTTAAAAATAAGTGCACACATGTCAAGCCAACTTTATAAATGAGGACACTAAAAGAAGTATGTTTTCCACAGTCGCCCAGTACATATATTCTGATTTGAAGTCAAGTCGGTCTGAAGCCAAAGTTTGCTCTGAAAACCATTGTTGGGCACGATAACTTTATCTTAAATATTTTTTGTTAAAACAGTTCCCTAGGTACTGCTTCTGGCTTTAGATCAGCTCCAGTTGGGATGCTGTTAGCTGATTGGGAAGTGATTTAGTCTAGATGGGTTTGAGCTCTGTTTTTGACAGTTATTTGACTTTTCCCATGCTTTAAATATAAACCAACAAAAAATTCACAAATGTTAACATATTTATTGACCTAGAAAATAATTTTAAGGGCTGGAGAGATGGCTGAGCGGTTACGAGCACTGACTGCTCTTCCAGAGGTCCTGACTTCAATTCCTAGCAACCACATGATGGCTTCACAACCACCTGTAATGGGATCCGATGCCCTCTTCTGGTGTGTTTGAGGACAGATACAATGCACTCACATACATAAAATAAATAAATCTTTAAAAAAAGAAAAGAATTTTAAGATATTATAAGAAGTAGATAATGAAATTACACGGTGTGGGGCTAGAGAGGTGGCCTGCGGTTAAGAGCTCTTGTTGCTCTTGCAGAGGACCTAGGTTCTATTCCAGCACCCACATGGGAGCGCCTAATCGGCCATAACTCCAGGTCCGATTTGCCGCCCTCTTCTGACCTTCTAAGCACCAGGCATGTATATGTAGCACATACACACATGCAGGGAAGACACTCACACATTAAAAAAAAGAATCTTATAGAAAAATTACATAGTATCAGCTCCCATTCCAAAGAAAACCATACCTATAGTCAACTGGAAAATACTAATTCTACAACCATAATTCCCACCCCTGGCTACTCTTAGATTCAGTTAGTAAGTTATAAAATTCTTGTTATAGATTTTAAGAAGTTATAGTATTTTTTCATAAATCAGAAAAATCATAATTTATGATTTTTTCATAAATCAGCTAACAGCATCCCAACTGGAGCTAATTTAAAGCTAGAAGCAGTACCTAGGGAACTGTTTTAACAAAAAATATTTAAGATAACTGGATACTGATATGATTTTTTTCATAAATCACCTTCTCCTTGGCATATTTGAATTAACAGTAGGCTTTACAGTTGTATCCAGATCTATAACTTATACACACCACTGGAGAGATTTTCATGACTTTTATAAAACATACTAGAACCTCAAAATTCATAAAAACTCTTTTTTGGATTGAGATAAAAGATATATGCCGGGTGGTGGTGGCGCACGCCTGTAATCCCAGCACTTCGGAGGCAGAGGCAGGTGGATTTCTGAGTTCAAGGCCAGCCGGGTTTACAGAGTGAGTTCCAGGCCAGCCAGGGCTACACAGAGAAACCCTGTCTTTGAAACAAACAAACAAACAAACAAACAAACAAAAAGATTTATGTAGTTCAGGCTAACCCCAAGGTTATAATGATTCTGCCCCAGCCCCTGAGCGCTGTGAAGAGAGACACCGCTGTTGAAGACATTTTTGACTTTTAAGGCATCTTAGTTTTTTAGAAACTTTTTTTTAAGGTAATGAGATTTCATTTTTGTTTTTAAATTTTATTTATTAGTTTTTATACATATGGATGTTTTGTCTCTATGTATGTCTACACCAGGTCTGTACCTCATAGCTGTGGAAGCCAGAAGAAGACATTAGATTTCCTGGGACCCAGTTATAGACTGGTGTGAGCTGCCGTGTGGGTGCTGGGAACTGAACTGCATCCTCTGGAAGGGGGGAGGGTTGGTGCTGTCATCCAATGAATCATCTCTCTGGCCCCACGACGCCTTAGCTTTAAAGAACTGAACTGGCTCGTTTTCCTTTTATGTAATGCATAGTAATTCCTTCCCCCTACCAACCTCCAGGAGCTGCAGCGGGCCAAGCAGGAGGTGCTTTCTCTGCGCAGAGAGAACTGTGCTCTGGACACTGAATGCCACGAGAAAGAAAAGCAAATTAACCAGCTACAAACGAAAGTGGCCGTTCTCGAGCAGGAGATCAAAGATAAAGACCAGCTTGTTCTGAGAACAAAAGAAGCATTCGATACCATCCAAGAGCAAAAGGTCTTTTGTAAAAGTTTAAAAATAAATAGGTCACATTTCCTACATGGACTGGTGATGGGTGCGTCCCATGAACAAACACAGTGTCTTACTCGTGTTTTGTTTTTTTCTAGCAGGTGGCCTTAGAAGAAAATGGTGAGAAAAATCAGATACAACTGGGAAAACTTGAAGCTACAATAAAATCATTATCAGCCGAACTTCTAAAGGTTCGCTTTGAAATGTTTAGCCAAATCTTAATATTTCATTTGGTTACATAAATATTCATATGAGGCTTTCTCATAGGCAAATGAGATTATCAAGAAGTTACAAGGAGATCTTAAAACTCTGATGGGTAAATTGAAACTGAAGAATACCGTTACTATTCAGCAAGAAAAACTATTGGCTGAGAAAGAAGAAATGCTACAAAAGGAGCGAAAGGAAGCGCAGGATGCTGGGCAGTCTCTTCGAGCCAAAGAGCAAGAGGTGGTCACTGCCTGCCGTCCCCACCCCCCTCTGCTGGGACTGCTGTATGCCCAGAAGTGAGCTCCCCACATAGACGGCAGAGCAGAGCTTGAGCCTGGTTGTCTGAAGACAGTTGCTCTGTCCTTTTCTCCCCTTAAACCAAACCCCACTAGATTCGGTAGATAATAACCCATTTTAGTTGCAAAGTTAGTCATCAGTACCCCGATACTGGGATTCTCATGTGCAGACTGGGTAGGTATGAACACTTGTAATTAACTGTTTGATTATGCAGTTGAATTGCCTTCTCCATTCTCATTTAGCTGTAGTAATAATCAGACATTGACCTAATGGTATACATTAAGTTAGTCTAACCTTTACTCTTGACTCATTCTGATGATGATATTGCAGGTATGCAGATTACAAGAACAATTAGAAACTACAGTTCAGAAACTCGAAGAAAGTAAACAACTTTTGAAAAATAATGAAAAATGTGAGTGATGTTATATTTTTCTGTAAAGAAGGCTTATAGTTTTGTTAACTTGGAATTTTTATGTGAATTAGTAAAAATGCAGGGAAATGAAAATATTGTTATATAAATAACTTCTGTTTTCAATTTGCTTTTTTGTTGTTGTTGTTGTTGTAGTTATTTTGTTTGTTTTTGAGTCAGGGTCCCCTGTGCAGCTCAGCCTGCTTCTTGCCCCCTGAATACTGGAATTAAAGGCATGTAGCGCCGTGCCTGGCAAGATTAAACTTTAACTAAACGTTTTCTCACTTCCAAGACTTTGAATTGTGAACTTCACATGTCTGAAAGATGCTGTTTAGAAGCAAAAACTGTCAGAGATTTTGAGTTGCAGAAGGAAGTCCTTGGGAGAGCGGTAGAATAAGAAGTCCTATGTGGCTCTTGATAAGATCAGCACCTTTAACCAGAAACGTGTGTGCAAGCTTTCATTGTGTGGCCGTGGTATAAACTGAACACTTCAGAAAACTACTTATAGCTGGTATAATCTTGCACACTTGTGATCTGAGCCTTTGAGCTACTGAGGCAGAAACACCATTAATTGTGGGCCTCGCTGGGCTACAGTGAGACCTATCGAACAGTAAAACCAAAACAAAACCACAGGGAAAAGAGTACTTACAGTAAATTATTTGAAAAATAAAAGCTAAAATGAAATTCTTTTGCTTTTTATTCCACTATTTAAGTAATCACCTGGCTAAACAAAGAGCTGAATGAAAATCAGCTGGGCAGAAAGCAGGACGCACTGGGGGCTTCTGCCACACCGCCCACACATTCCAGCAGCAACACCATCAGGGGCGGGCTTTCTCCCAACCTGAATGTGGTAAGCAGGAGAGGGAGTGAGTCTCCTGAAGCGGGGCAGGCACTCAGGAGGGGTGGGGTCCACTGCCCTTGACTGCAGCTTAGACAGACATGGTCTTAGTGAGGAGGCTGTATTTCAGGAGCACGCTTCATGCCTTTACGTGATTGGGAGTATATGAATATGTGTATATTCTCATATGTGTGCAGTTGTAAAGTGTGAAGGGCATACTTTATGAGACTTTTCTTTAGAAATCATTACTGAAACATAAAATACACATGAACACACACAGGGAGAGAAAAGATTGTTTTGAGAACTTCAAGCAGAGAAAATTCAAGATTTAGACTCTTATGTTTGGAACTACTATAAAGAAAAGCATACACTGTTTCAGTAGCAAACTTAAGAGTTGGGTCGCTTTATTCACATGGGTTTGATGTCATGACATAGACATTTGTAGCTTTTCACCCGGAGGAATGCGGGGAGAAGAAAGACAGCTCCTTAGATCCAGGAGGTGGCCTGGCATTGTAGGGCGGCACGTCTGAGGGCTGTGCGCTTGCTTAGTACAGCTAAAGACCTAGGCTCTCACTTCACATGTGGTCTGGTGATGAATCAACATAAACACAAGAACACTCTTCCGTCATAGAAGCTTGCTGGGCTGCAGAAAGGGCCTGGCAGCTTTCTGTCCTGGCTGGTGCTTGCAGCTGTAGTTTCTCTAATAAAGCATTTTTTTCAACTTTTTCAACCCAATCTGATAAAGTTGTTTTCTCTCTGAGTGGGTCGTGGGTGGGTCCTCTCTCAGGCTTCCTCGTACCGTCTCTGTCAGTAAGGCTGGACCAACCCAGGGCCTCGGCAGTTTTTGTTTTAACCCCATTCATTGGCAAGCAAGCCCAGTAGCTTCTGTGACCCATACTTGCGAAGCTAGTCTGGAAGGCCCTCTAGGTGGACCAGAGAGATCTCTCCCATCCTTTGGTTATTAAAAAGCAGAATTTTGTGGTGTCTTGCTAGAGAAAATTGGTCTCTGAGATATTGCTCTTAACTAGTAATTATTACTAGCAAACACTAATAATACCTTCTAGGCCAGCAAATACTTGAGATTATAATTTAGAAATATTCCTCATCTTTTTTATATTTTGCTTTTTAGGTTGAAAGACTAAATTATCCAAGCTGTGGAATTGGCTATCCTGTCTCCTCTGCGTTCACATTCCAGAATGCTTTTCCTCATGCACTAGCTGCCAAAAACACCAGCCATCCAATCTCTGGACCAAAGGTAGCCAAGGGCTGGATGCTGTGTTAGATGAATACCGGCTCTGTAGCATTTGCTTAAAGGAAATCCTTTGTGCGCAGGTGTCTGCAGATCCCTGCGGCTTGTAAAGCCCGCGGATCAGCCTGCAGCAGCTGCGCTCGGTCCACTCACCTCCCAGTCTTACTCAGTGTTTTACTGAGTCCACAGGCTGAAGAGAGATTGCTAACGTCACAGACTGCAGTCATTTCTTATTCATGTTCGTAGGGCAAGCTTATAGCCAGCGGATTCTGAAGTAGAGATTTGGCCATGCTTCTCAAGTGGTCCATGAGAGGCCGTCCTCTCACATTTGATCTGCTAGCCAATATTTTTTTTGTATTCAGTTTATGTCTTGATCATCACTGTTACAATTGATATTTCCATGCCTAGTTCCATGTTCTTAAATATATGGGCAGAATGGGTGGTCTCTGTTGTTGTTTTTGTTGTCTGGAGATGGGTCTGACTATATTGTCCTGGGTAGCCATCCTCCTGCCTCTGCTCCCAAGTAGCTAGCATTAGAAGGACTTGACACTGTCTTCAGGCTTCTGAGTCTGACTCTTAAATTTGTGTCTGTTGTCTCCCTCTGTATGTAGATGTGTGTGCATAGGTGTGTGTGTGTGTGTGTGTGTGTGAGCGCATGTGTGTGATGGTGGGACATTCAGAAGACAATTTGTGGAAATCAGTTCTCTCCATTGACTATTTAGGTTCCAGTATTGAGGTCAGGTCCTCAGGCTTGGTCACAGGTGCCTTTGTCCAACGAGCTGTCTCAATGCCCCCCACCCCCATGTTTGTTTTCTTCTCAGAACCTCTGGTTTTGTGATCTCTGTGTTTTGTTTTAAAGATTTGTTTTTATTCTTGTGTGCATATTTGTGTGTGTCCCACATGTGTGCCAGTGTCTGTGGAGGCCAGAAGAAGGTACTCCATCCCCAGAGCTGGAGTTACTAACGCGGATGCTGGGAAACACGTTCTGGACTTCTGCAGCAACTCAAGCGCTATCAACTGCTGAGCTATTTTCTCCAGCCCCTTTATACTTTTTAAACCCTCAAGAGTAAACACGATGAAAAAAGCATATAAGTTGAATATTTTACTAAGGGTATCTTTCTTTGTGAATTATGTCCTTATCCCATCCCAAACAACTATTATTTTCAGTATACTTCAAGAAAGTAGGGTGGAGACGACATGGCAGCAGCCCAGCCATGAACACAAAGGGTGAAGCAGAAAGCGCAAAGCCAGCCTGACTGGGCCCTGTGCTCCACGTCTTTAGGCCCTGTGCTCCACGTCTTTAGGCCCTGTGCTCCACGTCTTTAGGTCCTGTGCACCACGTCTTTAGGCCCTGTGCTCCACGTCTTTAGGCCCTGTGCTCCACGTCTTTAGGCCCTGTGCTCCACGTCTTTAGCCACTGTGCTCCACGTCTTTAGGCCCTGTGCTCCACGTCTTTAGCCACTGTGCTCCACGTCTTTAGCCACTGTGCTCCACGTCTTTAGGCACTGTGCTCCACGTCTTTAGGCACTGTGCTCCACGTCTTTAGCCACTGTGCTCCATGTCTTTAGCCACTGTGCTCCACGTCTTTAGGCCCTGTGCTCCACGTCTTTAGGCCCTGTGCTCCACGTCTTTAGGCCCTGCACTCAGAAGCAGAGGCAGGCAGATCTCTGTGAACTTGAAGCCAGTCTGTTCTTCATATCAAGTTCCAGACAGCCAAGGCTACATAGGACTTATATTAGGAAAGGAGGAGGGTAGGGGAGAAGGGGGAAGAGAGGGAGGTGACTTACTGTGTACTACCAGCAGTTTGATACTTAAGACTTGCAGTCTTCCAAGACTGAATCCTCAACTTAATTGTAACCATTGTAGTCGCTGAATGGAAGTATCTCATTGTGGTTTTAACTTTCATTTCCCTAAAAGTTACAGAGTTAGGGGCAGGTCTGGTCTGCATAGTAAGTTCCCGCACACCTAGGGTTACATAGAGAACATGTCTCAAAAAATAAAATTTACTGAGATTAAACTCTTTTCATGTTCTCTATTGCCTTCAGTATATCTGTTTTGTGAACTACTTTTTCAATTATAAAACAAAAGAAGCAACATAGTAGGAGTTAGCTCTCTCCACTGTATAAATCCTGGGGATTGAATTCAGCTTCTCAGGCTAAGGAGCAAATATCCCAATCCGCTGAGCCATCCTACCAGCCCCAACTATCTAATAAACAATTTCTTACTGAGATGATTCCCTATATATCCTGGACTATGTTTCCCATCAGAAGAATGATTTGGAAATGTTTTCTGTTGGTTTGTGTCTTTTTTTTCTCATCTATTTCCCTTCATTTCTGTTTTATTTTTGGACAGACTCTTACCATGTAGCCCAGGCTATCCTTGAATTCATGTTCCTTATGCCTCAGTCTGCCTGAGCTCTGGGATTGCAGGTGTGAGCCACCTTGCCAGTTAGCTCTTATTTATATATATAGTAGATGGCCTTTTGTATCATGGAACTTTAAATTAAAAAATAATTTTTTCCCCTGCTGAACACACACTTTTGCATCTTTTCTTTGTCCTTAGTTTGGGGAAGTGTTACTTTCAAAAATAAGAGATAAGAGATACTTGTGTTTACCTTATTTTAAGGTGATGTCTTCAATTTCTGTCAGTTTTGCTATAAAAAAATCAGTCTCCCTCCCTCTCCCACCTGTTATGTGTGTCTTATCATACACACCCTATTTTCTTATTTGTTAGTGGGCACCTAAACTGAGACTGTCATGGCTGGGATGAACTGTGGGTGTGCTTTGTCTCTTCTGAACTCTGGCTTTGATTCCTTTCGGTGTATGCCCAAGAGGGAAATAGATTCATAGGAATTCCATGTGTACTGTTATGAAAAACATCTTTATTGGTCTTAACAATCTGACTGCCAAGCAGTGTTGGCGCACGCCTGATATCCCAGCACTCTGGGAGGCAGAGGCAGGCGGATTTCTGAGTTCGAGACCAGCCTGGTCTACAGAGTGAGTTCCAGGACAGCCAGGGCTATACAGAGAAACCCTGTCTCAACCAAATCCAAAAAAACCAAAAAACAAACAAAAAAAACCCAAAAAACAAAAACAAAAAAACAACGGGATTACTTACATCCTCACCAACAGGGTATGAGTTCCTTATTTGTAAAATCCTCACCAACATTTGTTAATTTGTTTTTATTTTGATAATTGCCGTTCTACCTGGGACTGAAAGTTATTTCACTGTAATTTTAGTTTTCTATTTTGTGGTCCTTCCAGCACATGGGATGTGGGCATGTGCTACCAGGCCAACTAAGCCGTGGGTAGTTTCAGTGCTATCACTGATCTAAATGCATCAGTGTTCACATCAGAGTAACTCTTGGGCGAATCACATATATTCCTCACCTTGTCATTTATATCGTGGGAGCTGTTTTGGTGAGGAAAAGTTAGGTTCTTAAGCCTGGAATGTGCTTGTGCTATAAAATATAGGCAAAATCTTTATATTATCTTGATTTATCAAGAAGCAAAACCTAACCACTCAGCTGAACGTGGAACTGCCTCAGTTCTGAGTTCATGAGCTGTGTTCTCCCCACAGGTTCAGTTTAACTTACAGTTTACAAAACCAAGCACATCGACGGACGGGCAGCCAGGAGCAGCCAGCAGGCCTTGTCCAAATGACAAGGAGAAGTAAGTACTCGGCGGACGTGCGGATTACTGTTCTCCTCCTAGAAAGTCAGTTTAAAAAAAAAGATTTGTCTTATTCTAAGTGTTGAGTATTTTGCCTGTGTGTATACATGTACACACCACATTTGTCTGGTTTCCAAGGTCAGAAGAGGATATCAGGATCTCATAGAACCAGAGTTACAGAGGATTGTAAGCTGTTGTGTGAGTGCTAGGAACCCCACCCAGGCAGGCCTTCTCAAGGACAGCAAGTGTTGATACGGCAGCATTCTTGTAGCCCTTTAAAAGTCACACTAAAAAATGTTGGCAGTGTTTGAAAACTGCCAATTTTGTTCAGACAGGGTCTCACTACGTTGCCCTGGCTGTCTTGAAACTCACTGTGTATGTAGGCCAGGATGGTCTCAAACTCAAGAGAACTAACTGCTTGCCTCTGCCTCAAGTGCTGGGATTAGAGGTGTGGGCCACCAAGCCCGGCTTAGCTAAGATATTTTAAGTTGAAAATTTAGAATTATTTTTAGCTATGAAAAAGTGATTTCTCTTGTATGTGGTTTTAAATTATAGGATTCCCCCCACAGACAATATAGTAAAAGATTTTCTTGTAAGTAAAGACTACTTTTACAAATATTTGGATTTGTACATAGAAGGACTTCTAGGCATGGTGGCACACACCTTTAATCCTACCATTCAAGTGGCAGACAGGTAGATTTCTGTAAATACAAAAGCCAGGGCTCCACTGTGAAACCCTGTCTCAGAAACAGAGCTAGAGATGGCTCAGTGGTGCTCTTCCAGAGGACCTGGGTTTGATTCCCATGATTGCCTCCAGACTTTGCAACTCATCTTCTGGCATCCAAAGGCACTGCATACATGTGCACAGACACATATGCAGGCAAAACACCCATACACATTAAAATAAACATACATGCACAGAGTTTTTTAATGATACTCTCAAATCAGTTATGTATTTCTCCTGTCATGTGTTACATATGCCTTTTTCTGTCCTAATGGTATGTTGTATTGACTACAAATAATAATGTCAGCATATAACTTGATTTCTTCTGTATTTTCTCATCCCCATGTTTGCCATGATATATATAATCTTACAGTACTCATAGAATATATTACTCTTATAGTCTTTATTCCAGTTTTTACTATAAAGTTTGACCTTTTCTAGAAGGAAGATATTATGTATAGACAAGTGCTTTATAGTACTTAAGATTTCAGAAGCTTCAGAATTTTGTGATATTTGGACACACACACAAAATCCAAATATCTTAGGATACACACACACACACACACACACACACACACACACACACAGTCCAAATATCTTAGAATGGAATCCAGGCCTAAAAGATTGATATTTTCCCTTAACACAGCCTGCAGGTATGTTATGTAGGTTGTTTTGTTTTGTTCCGTTTTGTTTGTACACCTGTCTCACCTGAGCCTTCCATCGAGGGAGGAGAAAGATATGGAGTTGTCAAGTTAAGGCTTCATGTGATCACTTAGGTGGTCAAAAAACTGTATTAAGGTATTTTAGAGTATTTTGATTTTGTCAACTAGGAACATTCAACAGAAAATGAATAAAGTGAAATTTAAGACAAAAAAATTTTTTTTTAAGTGGCGAAAATTTAGGATTGGAATCCAAATACCTGAAGAAAAGAGAAGATAGCATTCCTTTACGTGGACTCAGCCAGAATCTGTTTAGTAATTCAGGTGAGGAGACCTGTGTCCTGAGTGTATGGTGCAACACTGTGTAATTAAATGTGTCTACGACTACAGCAGTAACAGGTGTGTGTTCTGTCTCTTGTAGACCATCAGAAGGATGGCACGCTGGGAGCGCTACAGACATCTTCCAAACCCACAGTTCTCTCGGCCTCTTCTTCATCCTATTTCCCTGGGCAGTTAGCAAGTAGTTAGTCCAACACCTTTTATGGCTTACTGACAGTTTAGGAATTCAAGTGATTTAACAGACCATTAATAACAAAACCAATTTTTTTCTTGTTCCTGTTGGGTCATTTGGATACTTTATAATACTGCTGCCATTTACAAACTTAGGAAATTGATAAGGATTCTGAGTAAATGGAATGTTTTTTTTTCTGTGAATGGAAGAATGTTTCAAAAAAAAAAAAAGTCACTGAATTGTATCAAATTCTTTATTAGTTGGTCTGAATAGGGACACTTAAAGATATTCCTGCAGAGAATAAGCTGAAGACTTGTAATTCATACTAATTTTATTAGTAAAAAAATTATTAATTTGCCACCTGAGAGTTGGGAGAGCTTCCACCTGTGATCATCCTTTGAGTTCTTATACTACTTTCAAAGTTTCTTTCCATTTTTTTTTTTTTTGTTTTTGGAGACAGGGTCTCTCTATTAAGTGTCCAGGCTGTCCTGGAACTTTCTATGTATGTAGACCAGGCTGGTCTCAAACCCAGATCCACCTCCCAAGACCTGGGACTAAAGCTGTGAACACGGAGCCTGATTTATACAATAGATTTGGTTTCTCCCAGATGGTCTCCAGTTTCTTACCTACCCAATTTCATGCTCTTTCTCCCTTAAAAAGAAAATTAAAATAACCAACCAGTAAGATAAAAATATCAAACCAAAAACAATGGATTCGACCTTGTGCTAGTCAACAACTCCTGGGTATGGGCATTTGGAGTTTGGTTGATATACCTACTGACAAGTCTTAAGCACTTTGAGTGAAAGTAAGTATTCATAGCGAGTAAATTATTTTCTGATGCATTTGATCTCTGAAATAATTTTTATATAAAAGTAATTTCAGTATATTTACTGGGACAGTGTATTTACATGACTGAAGTGGTTTAGACATCTGGGCATAGTTGATTTTGACACTTCCATACAAGATCATCAGTGTAATACCACCATAAAAAAATCATGGTGCTTTCTATAATATTGAAATTTGTGCTCAGTGTTAATAAAGTGGGAAAGTTAACTACTGGAAGTTACACCTTTCTCATTATTAAAAACTTCAAGAATTATTTCTTGGAAATTAGTTTCAAAAAGCCAAAAAACAACACTGTATAATCTTAGAGGTCTAATTTTGTTTTCTTGTTGATAACCACCAAGGAAATTAAAATCCTAAGACCCCCAAATCTTATCTGTAAAATGTAACAATCATGTGATTTTAAAAGTTTCAAGGGGCTGAAGAGATGGCTTAGTGGTTGATTAGCACTAAATACTCTTTCAGAGGACATGAGTTCTAATCTCAGCACCCACAGGACAGCTCACAACTGTATGTCACCCAGACAGCATCGGGCATGCATTTGGTTTCTAGATATACATGCAGGCAAAACATTTATACACATTAATTTTTTTCCAAGTACTTTGCATCGTTGAGAACATTTTGAGACCGTGACATATTAACTACAAGGGCCACAGAAGTCTCCCTTTCAGGATGATGGTAACTGCAGCTGTCTTCAACAGGTGCTGTAATAGAAGTTCACAGGAGACTTTCAGGATGATGGTAACTGCACCTGTCTTCAACAGGGGCCGTAACAGAGGTTCAGTGATAGGAAGCGTATTACTACAACCACCTGAAAGCACTTATTCGGGAAAGACGTCTCAGCAGCACAGGACTGTTGTAAATACTATAAAATAAACATAAGAGCTTGTGGCAGGCTTTGGAAAAGGATATAAGACGTATATAGCTTTTTAAAAGAGATGCCCTCCCCTTACTATTTATAACCATGTTTCCAAGACAGGACAGCTCTTTTCCACAGCAGGCTGTTGGGGAGCTGTCCATGCTCCATGCCCACGCACAAACAGCCCTAACTCTCTGCTCTACCTCGTCAGCTTTTGTTTGAAATTGTGTTGTATAACTGTATATGTGTTAATAATCAAAATGTTCCTTTTTGCTATTTCTGAAAACTGTGACCTTTGTTAATAAAGTACTGAAAATCTCAGCGGTTTCTATGCCAGTAGCATGTTTAGAAAAGACAAGACTATCGCTTCTCGGCCTTTTGGCTAAGATCAAGTGTAGAAAAGACAAGACTGACCAGCAGTGTGTGCTTAGGAAATCAAGTATTTCCATTTGACCTGCAAACTTTGTAGTTTCCTTTTCAGGGTTTTTGTTTTTGGTGAAGTGAGGGCAGCGAATGGATTGCAGAGAGGTAAGTTAAGGTAAGAAGAGTGTTACTATAAAACAGCTATGGTAACAAAGCCTAAACCAGCCTTACAGGGAGGGACTCACAGATCAAGACCTTTTTAAAAAGAAAAAAAATCATTAAAATATTTAATTTTATTAACAGAATATTTACATTTGAGACCTTATTTAATCATAGTGAATGCTCCAAGTTTAAAAAGCATTAGGCAGTAACCACACACAAGATGAAAACAGTGTAAACTATACAATACTTTATGTACATTTTTTACAAAGTAACACTTTTTTAAATAATATAACTGGACACAAAAATATACACTTTAGAGAAATTCACATCAGTAATTGTATAAAGCTCTCTTCTAAGGTCCTGAAAATTTAGGACAAACATTAGCTCTGTAAATAAAGTGTTACTGTGACAGTCCTGAAAGGCCACTATATATATTTATCTACATATAGATATCACATTGACATTTTCAAGGCTACCAGCTTTACTATATAATTTTTAGATTATGTATTCAAGTGTTGAGGTCCTTATGATTATGCAAATATCAAAAGAACAGTGGTGTAAGAAGCAGAACAAATGCAGACACGCCGAGCCGGAGCACAGATGGCTGGTCTCTGGCCACCCAGTCTACATTCTAAGAAGTGGCTGATGTTTTCATACCTCAGAACAGTAGTGAATAATGTTTTAAATAAAATTATGGCAAAAAAGCTTGAAACATGATTCGGATTTTCTACAATTTTCACAAGTTCTTTTAAAATGCAAACGATTCTTTACCATTTCTTTTCTAGTGCATCTGCATTAAGGCTTTGAATTATTTGACCCAAGATTTTACAATGACTCAGGTTTTCCAATGTTAAAGCAAACAGGTCCATGACCAACCATGACCACCTGCCCACGGTGTGACCGAGTCAGCACGAGCAGGTGAAGGCTCAACACCTAAGGAAAGGGCAGACGCGCCACAGCGGAGTTACATAGATAGCTTTAATTAAAGATGTGTAATAAAACAGTTTAGTGGCAAGAGAGTGGTGCTAATATAAACAAAAGGTTTCTTTTTGAAAGAAAGTGTAACATCTTTGGAAAACTGTCCGGTCCGTTCTTTAGTTCCCACGGCGTTCATGCAGGTATTTCTTAGACAATCTTAACATACACTGCAGATGGAAATGGAATGTATATCCGGAACTACAGGGAAAACTAAGACCTGGGTGCTGAGAGGGAAGTCTTCCTGATTTCCGTCACACGTTCGTGTCCTGGAGTAAAGGTTCTTTGGCCTCTCCTGGCGCTTGTGTGCTGTGAGGATGGCTGTGACCGCCACAGTGCTTCCTCCAGCTGCTGGACCTTAAACTTAAATTAGTGTGTTCCGGAATAAACAAGGCAACGAGCAGAGCCAGCAGGACCGAACAGGCTCCAAAGAGGAAAGGGGGGCCAGGGATGATGGAGTTCTGAGGAAGAAACAATAGTGAAAGGTTTTTGCACAAACACTCCCGCATCCCCAGCCTAGTAACTGCTCAGCAACTGTTGGCTCAGAGGGTTTTGTTTGTTTGTTTTGTTTTAAGTCAATGACTTCAGTGGGGCAATAGCTATAAAATACTTCACTTTTCAGGAGGAAAGGTATTTTTATTCTTATTGAAAAGTCTTACCCACAAAAACTGGCAAAGTGGACTGGAAAAATGGCTCAGTGGTTAAGAATACCGACTGCTCTTCCAGAAGTCCTGAGTTCAATTCCCAGCAACCACATGATGGCTCACAACCATCTGTAATGGGATCTGATGCTCTCTTCTGGTGTGTCTGAAGGGAGCAATATGGTGTACTCATATATATAAAATAAACTTTAAAACTGGCAAAGTAACTTGTACAACTGTGGTTGGCTCTTAGCACAGAACCTGTACTACACATATTAATACACCTGTAGAATCATTTGTTTCAAAGATACAGTATTGCTAACCACAAAAATATTTTTTTTAGCCCAAATCACATTCATTCTGGGCAAAAGCCTACAAGTGTTTCTGTTGTTTAGGGCCCACAATGCTCCCCTGCCTGGGGAGACTCTTGCTTAGTCAAGGAAACTGCAGAGCTGTAAGTATTGGCTCAGTAGTCCATGTGGTTTGGTGTTGGTAATTTCTGTTGGGAAATCAAGCAAATCAACAGAGGCCTACATGCAGCCCAGGTGGAGATGGCGGCTGCAGCACTCAGGCAGTCAGGAGGAAAGCAGCCGTGTGGCATGGAGAGGTGGCTGTCATGCCATCAGGCACAAAGCGACACAGTGGGCTTTCAGGTGATTTTTCATTCTAATTTTGCAAGGTGATACTTGGAAAAATAGTCTCTTAGGCTTTAGTTTTTAAGGTTACTTAAGGCCTATTCATGCTAAACAAACACTAAAACCAGACTTAATACCAGAAACAGTTTTACACAAAAGCTTTTGTTTTCAAAAATATCCTTTAATCCAGCCAAATAAATAGACTATGTGAATGAAGAATTACCTGTTCAAAGTGGTGCTGAGGGCTGGTGTTTGTCCCCAGGTCTGTTCCTGTGATTGGCAGTTCTTTAAGTTCCACATGGAATATGTAGAAAATGAACCCGTAAAGGGCTGGTCCCAGACCATTGCACAATCCTCGGATTCCTGTTATCATTCCTTGAACAACACCTACATGTTTAAAACAACCATTTAGCACATTAGCCTTTTTCTACTCTTTAAAAAACGGCAAATGTGAAATCAATCTAAATGGAGGTTTTTAGCATATATCATGTCAAAGTGATCACCTAAAAGGAGATTTTTAATGCTATCAGCAACTTACTCTAATGGTATTAAATGCTACTGAGAAGCCATCAGTAGTTACTGCCCTATGCAAATGCAAGCCCAGACATCCAACTCTGGGTAGCAAAAGCACTTGGCTCTTGGCAGTTAATCAGTCAGGAACTAAGTACACCAAAGAGTGTCAAACACATTAAAAACCGTCAAGCAACAGTTTGCTACTACTGAGTGATTCTCAATTTCTCTAGGATAATCTTTCTAAATGAAATTGCAACTTCTTCTTACCACAGGCTTTTCCTTCCTCGTTTTACTAAATGACTGCCACTGTGCTACAACCCTCATATCCCTTAAAGCCAGGTAATTTTAAAGGGTTACAATGAACCCTGCAGTGGCTACCTATTACAACAGCCCAACATTAATAGGAAATTAGGACACAAATGAACAAATGCCCCCTCACAAGCTCGGTGCTACTTGGGGAGGCCCTAGAATCAGCGCACTGCTTCCAGTGGGTTCCTGGAGTGGAGGACTGTCCACCCCACCCCCTCCCGGCTTCATCCCATCTGTTCCCTGTCGCCCTTACGATTGACCTACCATGTGCCTCTGCTAACACCATCCTCTCTCTGGACCAACAATGAGACCAAGCGACCATGGACTCTGGGCCCAGGGGCCCAAATAAATCCTTTAAGGTGTTTCCTTTGGGGATTTTGTCACAATGATAAAAAAAGCCACAAACAGCCAAACATTCAATATTTTAAAAAGGACAAGTGACAAATGGCCACTGGGAATTAGGATCTCAGAACCTGCTTTACCACAGGCAGCAAACTTAGAACATTATAAACTTAGCACAGATATAATATTCTATTCTTTAAGTGACTACCAGGCCTCCGACTGACTCACCCTGTTGGTCCGCGTCAGCGGTCCGAGAAACAAGGGCACTGACAGCTGGAAAGGTGATGCTAGACATGGCTGCCACTGCCCCAGCAGCCCACATCATCCTGTAATCAAAGGAGTGGAGCAAACGTTACTATTGCGTCTCAATTTTTCCTGTCAAATCAAACCAAGTCATCCTGACTGTGCAATGGCTGTGTAAAGAGAAGTATGCTTTCTCTCCTCCTCTAAGTGGCTCTGGCCAGGCATTTAAAGGTGTAGCTCTTGTACTCTGGAAGCAGCAACTATTTGTTCACACTGGGTTGTTCTAAACCATAATGTGGAATATTCTTTGTGTTGGAAGATGAGCAGTTATGTTGAGGATTATACATAAAATTAATAAAGAAACATCAAGTGTATTTAAACATAGAAGCCAGCAGTCTTCTAAAGTTCCCATGGATGTGTGATTCATTTTAAAGGTTACTGATTGACTAATGTTGGGAATATAGAGGGTACGTAAGCTAGATGCTCCTTGCTTGTTTTAAAGAAATCCTCCACATTTGTGAGCACCTCGGCAAAGGCTGCACTGGAAAATATATCCCCACTCCTCCACAACCTCTGTGTTTACTGATACCCCAATCCAAAGAGAAGCTGGGCAGCCTACACCAACCATCCTGCAGGACACCAACCTGCAGGAAGGCTGAGCTGGGTCGTGAAGCCAGGATGGAAGTAAGCAGACTGTTCACTCCCAACGTGTTGGAGAAGAACACTGGTTTTTGTTTTGCTTTTCTTAACCAGGAAAACAAAATATGTAATAAGCTGTCAGGACTCTGTTGCCACAGATTCCTGTGCTGTTTCCTAGCAACAAACTTATTAGACTAAATGCTCCTTAGAGATTCAATAGCTTAATAATCTCATAGGGGGAAAAAGCTAGTATGTAGCCTTAAGCCTAGAATATATAAATATATGTGGGAAATTGCACTATGCATGCTTCAAGTACAGCAAATAAAATAGATTCAAGTCAATAGCTTAGCTGAGAAGAAACTAAAAGGCTGGGGCTGGGCGTGGTCATATACACCTACAGAACTAGCACTTGTGAGGCAGAGGCAGCCTTAGCTAAAAAAAAAAGAAAAGAAGAAGAAGAAGAAAAGGGAGCATGTCTCAAAAACCAAAAAAGCAAGCACCAAAACCTGCTTTTAATAGGGCTATGGCTGTGGGTAGGCTGCCCGTGCCCCTGGAGATGCCCACTTCCAGGCCAGGCACACAAGGACAGCAACACACCACACTGGGAGAGAAACGTGTTGGACAGTTGGCAAAGGGTCAGGAGGCAGAGGGTACTGGTAATGTAATCAAATTACATCATACAAATAAAACTTTCAAGAATATAAAAAAATTAAACATCACAATATTTATACCTACCAAGGTTCTGAACCAAAGCCGTACCATGCCAGCTGCAATATCTGAAATCCCAGACCCAGTAAGATGGTGTTCTTATTTCCAATTGACCTCATGAGTAAACTCAAGACTATGGTCTGAAAGACAAACAATTAAAAAACACAAGGGTTTTTTTTTTTTTTCTCTTAAAAAAATACTGCATTTATTTATTTTCAGGAATTGGTTTTCTCCTTGAATGCAAGTACTTTTACCCACAGAGCCATCCTGCTGGTCGTCTCACAGAGTTTTGAAAAAGAGACAAGAAAATGTGTTCTTTCCTCTAATGAAGTAGCTTGTACCTCATGTGCAGTCAGAGCTAAAACGCTCCAGTCACACTTCCTATCTCCTTAACACTGACCAAGAGGCCCACAGTGACAAAAGCCGGGCTCCTGATGGAGATGACCATTCTATAACAGCCTGCATGAAATTCAAAGTGAGTCCTAGTGCTGGTCTGAATGAGAATGGCCCCCAATCAACCATCTGCTTTCAATACTTGGCCCCAATATTGGTAGAACTGTTTGAAAAATATTGGGTGTGGCCTTGTTGGAGGGGGATGCCACTAGATGTGGGCTCTGGGACCTCAAACATCCCACCATTCCCAGCACTCTGTCTCCTGCATGTGGACCAAGCGAGCTCTCAGTCCTCAGTCAGCATCTTGCCTGCTTACCATGTTCCCCACCAGCTCCTGTGTTCTGGAACTGCGAATCCCAAACTCAACTTTCTATAAATTGGCAGGGACATAGTGTCGTATCACAGAAACAACAAAGTAACTAAGATAGGTCTCCATGCTATCCTATGGCCACAGACAGCTTCCTCTTCATCTAAGCCTGCTGTTGAAATTGTGCTGAGTCTATGAACTATGAAGTATGATTCAGGAAAATTATATTCAAGTGCACAGAATTTGAAAAAACATGATGGACCACAATCCTTAAGATCTTGGATGAATCTACTTCAGTTTTTTTATCAAGTAAAAATAACAGCAGTAAGTTCAGAATTCAATATTGGATGAAATGAATCTTTTATATGAAATGTTTACAGCTGTGCCTGGCACATAGGAAGCATTTCATACATGGCTTTATGTGTTGATGAACATTCCTATATTTCTAATGTGAGATTCAGCATGGATTAGGGCATAGAAACTAACTTGGCTATTCAAATTTTTTTTTCTTCTTTTGGTTTTTTGGACTTGCTTTTTTCAAGACAGGGTTTCTCTGTATAGTCCTGGCCATCCTGGAACTCACTCTGTAGACCAGGCTGGCCTCAAACTCAAAATCCTCCTGCCTCTGCTTCCCAGAGTGTTGGGATTACAAGAGTGCGCCACCACCGCCTGGCTTTTGCTATTCTAACCAATGCAGTGCATACAACACAAAATGGCTAATGAGTTGGTACTCGAATCACTCTCATTACTTACTGACACATCAGATAATTAAAGTGTAAGTTGAAATTTAATCATTTAACATTTTATGAGGTTTGGTTACAAATACGCCAGTTAAAGCATCTCTAACCTGAGGCAAATCAGAAGAAGGGATCTATGTCTGAGGGCAGCCTCGGCTTCAGTTGAGTTCTAGGCTAGCGTGAGTTAGAATGAGTCCTTGCCTCAAAAAATGATTCCTAGAGAACCCATGACCACTGGATCAGGCTCCTAGAATCACCTGAAGACTCAGCTTTCTTCTCTGAGACTCTGGCTTAAGTGCACAGCATACTGTGCACAGCATGCAGAACTTAGCCCCAGGCCTGCCCACCTTGTGGGATCAGACTCTTTGTAACCACTCCACAAAATGCCCCACCTAGCAGCTTGCCAGAAGTTCAACTCATGAAAGAAAAAAGACTGGATAAAGCTAGTATTTCACAAGTATGTGATAATTTCAACTTTTATTTCATTTAATAAGATTATGTTTATGTTGCATCCTTGTATAGCAGTAAATAACACACTTCTTTATTGCTTGTGGGCAGACAATATTATAGGTAACAACTTACATATTAGGAGGACTAGAATTTCTAAGGTCAAAACTGTTAGGTCTTAGGTCTATAAATCCAGCATTCCTCTAGAACTTGTGAAAGTGTCTGTCAAAGGAGTCAACCCCCTGCCTCTGGCAAAGGAGCAGGCCCCTCAGTCCCTATCCTCCTGCCCTCACTGCCTTCTCTCCTCCTTACACCCACGGTCTCCTAGTCCCTCCCTCTCTGCTTAGTCCCACTTCTAGCCTCGGCCATGTCCAAGTCTGTTTCTTTCTCTCGGTGGACTCTTCCAGATACCTTTGGCTGTTCTCTCTCTTATCTGCAATAAAGACATTCTCCTAGTGAATTAGTCATTTTGTAGTTTCTTCATTACACCCTTTTGCATTCTGGGAAAATATACTCAAGACTATCCCCCAAACACAGTACTTTACCTCAAAAGTCCTGCTTCCTCTTAAGGCTCTAGAGCAATGGTTCTCAACCTTCCTAATGCTGCTACCCTTTAATACAGTTTCTCATGTTATGGTGACCCCCAGTCATATGTCTATTTTCGTTGCTACTTCATAACTGTAATTTTGCTGTTATGAATTGTAATGTAAATAGTTAATCTGTGACCCTTGTGGGGTCATGACCCACAAGTTAAGAACCTCTACTCTAGAGGCTCATAGAATAGAAAACAGACCCCTCACCACTGGTGCACCCCAGAGTGATAAGCCCTGCTAACAGATAGTCACCGTGATCAAATCCCCACATCCTGAGGTAGGCACAGAGCTGAAGGGCCAGCTCTGGGCACAAGCATGCACTCTTCAGGAAGCTGACACCTGCCAAGGGAGATCACAACTACCCCAAAACCTGCTTATAAACCAGCCCCTTCCAGCCCATCATTCGACACTCGTGGCTAATTCTGTGAGTTTATGATCTTTCTCAATTTCAAAAGCCAGGACCAATAAATCCTAATTCAGGAAAGAGTTCAATAAGAGAGACCCTGGGAACACACACACCTGCACAACAACAAAACATTTCCTTGTGTAATGCTAGTCTGTTTACCTTGCAAGTGGGAGCAAAAGGTAAATGTATTTTCTTAAGGCCACTAGAAGTCATTCAAGTCAAAAACAGAATCCAGAAATACTGGCCACCTCCCTTCCTGGGGCCACATCCTGTGTATATTCAGTAAGTCAGACTCACTGTAAGAATCTCTCACATCCAAAGACTGAAGACCCGCTGTGTCAGCAATCACTGCTCACCTGCTGGCTTCCAGGAGACCCTTGGAATTTATTCCCTAGCCCTTTCCCCTTACCCACACCAGCAGTGCCAAACACGCCTCTCTGCTTCCTTCTCCATGCGCCAGGCACACTCTCACCCGTGGGATTTAGGCTTATTACTCAACAACTAAGCATTCTCCTCCAACTGTATCTGCACCTCCTCAGCCAAACGCTGCTGTGTATATCAAGTACTTCTCAAGTTACCCTTACCGATAAGACCATACCCAAGTTTCTCCACTCCTCCTGCTCTTTGAAGTTATATTAGAAACATAATGTTTCCAACTTACCCATACATCCTGTCTCATTCCCTAGAACATAAAATCTAGAGAACAGGAATCATACCGCTGCTGCTCAACCAGGGTCTGCTCAGTACTGTAGACAATTCAGTGACTATCTGAAGAGTAATTCTCAGAGTGAGGAGGAGTTCTGATACAAATCAATAAACTGCCATGTTACAGATCACATATTCACTAATATGTATTCACCCAAAAGCCTGATAATTAGTAGCTCTGCTAACAAGTTTTTGACTCTACAGATCAGCCTTGTTTCTAGCCATTCATGGTAGCACAAGCTTTTTTAGTCCTAGCACTTGGGAGGCAGGAGGATCTCTGTGACTTTGAGGTCAGCTTGGTCTACACAGTAACATCTTAAAGAGTCAGGACTACATAGAGAGACCCTCTCTCCAAAACAACAACAACAACAACAACAACAACAACAACAAAAGATTCCACCAACATGCCTGTCTTAGGCTTTTCCTGCTGTGAACAGACACTATGACCAAGGCAACTCTTATAAGGACATTTACTTGGGGCTGGCTTACAGGTTCAGAGGTTCAGTTCATTATCAAGGCAGGAGCATGGCAGCATCCAGCAGGCATGGTGCAGGAGGAGCTGAGAGTGCTACGTCTTCATCTGAAGGCTGCTAGCAGAATACTGGTTTCCACGCAGCTAGGATGAGGGTCTTAAAGCCCGCACCCACAATGACACACTTCCTTCACCAAGGCCACACCTCCTAATAGTGCCGAGCATAGTCAAAGCAGCACAAGGCCTTCACTGAGTAAGGCCTCATTTGGATGGGAGACATCAGTTTAAGTAAAGCAGAAACTCACCTGTGCAATAATGGACAGAATGCCAAGAACTGCTATAAAAGCTGCCACACTTTCTGGGGAAAATTTCATTATCTAGAAGGTTTCCAAAACAAGTAAAATTAATGAAAAAGAAGCATAGCAAATATATACTAGTGAAACCACATGTATATTAACATTAAATGGCTAGAAAAATGCTTATTGACAACTTTTCATTCTAATTTTAATCTACTTATATACATTTTTCTTCAGAAAAAAATGGCTTATATTTAAAATACCTTCTTATATGTAACAGATCTCTTTTATTTGGCCATAACTAAGCTAATAAGCACCCAAAATCCTTTTAAAAATAACTCCAACATGAGGTCCTGGTTTCATCTCCAGTACCAAGGATGGGGCGCACCAATGGGTCGGAGGTCAGGTTCTGATTGGCTACTGTTTATAAAACAGTATGCAGTGGCAGTTCTTTGTTAGTGTGACACAAACTAGAGTCACTTGGGAAGAGAAAACCTTAACTTTGTGTTTTCATTAGACACTTCCTGGATTCCTGACTGCCGTGGGAGGGCCGGCCCAGCACACCGTGGATGGTGCTACCTGGAGCAAGGCGGTGCTCGGAGGAAGAAAGGTAGCCAGTGAGCAGGCCCCGAGGAGCAGGCAGGCAGCCGCTCTCCTCCAGGCTCTGCTTCAGTTCCTGCTTCCAGGTTTCTGCCCTCATTTCCTCCCAAGATGGGACTGGGTACAGAATAAAAACCAAACAATCCTTTCTTCCCTGAGCTGCTTTTGGTGAGTGTTTTGATCACAGCAATAGACAAGTATTCATTCTTCAAGACAAACACAGCTCCCTGACAATGAGATGCTGTCCTTCCGTGCGGTGCTGCAGGACACGCTCGCGGCGCTATGGTGGTCTCACCTGTCTGAGGTACAGGAAGAAGCTGGAGTACTGGCCTGCTTCCGGCAGGTAGGAGAGGAACACCGTGATGCAGATCAGCAGCACTATGGAGTCTTGGCCCACTTTTTTTAAAGACTAGAACAGAGAAACATCAACACACGCTTACATCCAAGCCTCACACTTACAACTAGTTTTCTCTTTAGTTCATCCCACTCAAACTAGTCTGAAAAATATTTCAAACTGTTAAAAAAAAATGTTTTAAAAGAAAAGCCCTTTCGGTGGTACATGCTTATATTTGCAGACCTAGGGAGGCTGATACAGATTGATCTCCAACAATAGGCTGCCTTGGGCTGCACAGTGAGACCCCGATAATAATAAATATGTAAATAAACTTTAAGATGCCCCCCAGTCCCCAAACATCCAGAGAGAAAGAAGTATTCATATCCTACCGAATCAGGCATTCTCTTTTGCCAAGGAAAAACTTACTGCAAAGGGGTCGGCCTGCTCCCAGGAAATGGGCGCGCCCCACGACGCTGGCCGCATCTTCTCAGGCAAGGACTCTGGCACAGCAACAAGGATAAAACAGATGTCTAGCAGAGCTATTGCGGTAGCAAGGACCACCACTAGGCTGTCCCCATACACTCGTCCAAGATAAGCTCCAATTGCAGGGCTAGTCACTAGGCTGGCAGCGAACGTGGCGGAGACCTGGAACCAGGAGCAGAGAAAGGTCACCTGGGCCTTGGCCGGCACCCAGCCTGCTCTGCAAGCAGTTGCTACTGCTCTTCCCGTGCTCTCTTGCAGAAAGGCCAGCACATCAGATTCTTGCTTAAGGAGATGGTCCAGCCTCTCAAACTTTCTTTTAAACTTTGGAGCCTTTTGTGTGAATATATCCTATAGACCAATTCATAAGAAAACAGAGCAACATGCCAACAAGGAACTAAAAGGTGATTAGTTGAGGAAGTGAGCAGCCCAGAGCACATGAATGCACCCTCCCTGTCCTGGGCCGTCCTCAGCACAGTATCAGTCCCCTGCACTTTCTAAACACAGTCTCAAATCATTCACTGCTGTAAGGGATTCAATTTCATTGTGATTTTTCTCATCAAAATTAAATAAGTGTTTATTGTGATACATATTTAGGGATAGCTGAAATCAAACATAGAGACTTTTAACAGAAGCATCAGGAAGTTTGCTGTCACTGAGACCTTCTCTTGACCTCTGTAGGTGCGGACAAGCCTAGCAGAGGCAAAGATTAGAGAGAAGCCAGTAACCCCAGACAAAGCTGGCTTACCACACTGCAGAATTGCAAATCAGCAGATGTGAAAGCAGTTAACACCTAATCAAAGCCGTGGTCTTCAGAAGGAACTAGAAATTAGAACTAGGCCTGGTATCTGCCTACCTTGTCTGAGGCCCTATGTTCACTCCAGTATTCAGAGGAGAAAGACAGAAGAAATAAAAATGGAAACTTTGTTTCTATGCCATTTTGACTTTTGAATGTAGTTAGTTAATCAACGCAAGCGTATTTATTTGCAACTTTATGAATAATAATTAAAATGAATCCAGATTTTTTAAACATTCACTCCTGTATGTATGTATGAGTATGTGTGTGTGCATATGCCAGCACATCAGGTTCTTGCTTAAGGAGATGGTCCAGCCTCTCAAACTTTCTTTTAAACTTTGGAGCCTTTTGTGTGGATATATCCTATAGACCAATTCATAAGAAAACAGAGCAACATGCCAACAAGGAACTAAAAGGTGATTAGTTGAGGAAGTGAGCAGCCCAGAGCACATGAATGCACCCTGCCTGTCCTGGGCCGTCCTCAGCACATGCTTGTGCTACACATGTACACATACAGAAGTCAGAGGACAACTTGTCGCAGTTGATTCTCTACAGTTTACTATGTGGGACCCAGGAATCAAACTCAGAGCATCATCCCTTCTGATCTTTACAGACTAAACACTCATAAATGTAAAATAAAATGAAAAAAACAACAAACAAACAAAAACAAAAACCAAAAACCTACAAGCTGCTGTTTGAGGGCCCTGTGTCTCTCACTATTAAAGTTTTAAAAAGCTGTATCTTTTAACCCAAGCCATTAAGAGGCATTTACCTCTTAATTAGCAAAATGTAGTTTGTCCCAAACATAGAAACACTACACAGCAACTTGGAAGGCTCAGGTAAATCTCAAGAGTGCACTAAGCCTACAGATCATAGACATAAAGACGGACTTACACTATGCAATTTGTATGAAATGTCTGCCAAAGGCAAAAGCATAGACAGAGTGCAGACTGCTGTCTGGCCTCTGGGTGCAGAGGGTGATAAATGGGTCTGAATGCTCTTTGGGTCAATGGAGATATTGTAAAACCAGACAGCAGTGTGTCTCATGGTGCCAGAACACAGAGCAGGAGTGGAGCTCCCACGTGAGGGGCAAAGGCACTCACTTCCACCATCACAGCGGGTGAGCTCACATCTGCAATGCAGTCAACAAACACCCGCCCGATCAGGGTCCCTCTGTGTTTTACCCTCTTAATCCTGCCAGCCTGTGGCCATTTCCTTCTGGAAGAAAGGAGACGACCACAGAGCTCTCTTCCTCCTGTCTCTGGATCCACATCATCTCTATGTCAGTATCACTGGCTAGCTGGAAATGCTTCATTGATCTTAGTCAAAACTAAGACTCAACCAGGCTGGCAAATTCTTTTTGTTTATTTTAATTTTGAGTGCCCTTACTAGGTAGCTCTGGCTGGCCTGGAAATTGCTACATAGACCAGGCTGGCTTTAAATTCAAAGATACCTGTGTCTGCCCCTGGCTCCTGGGATTAAAGGTATGCACGGCTAGCCTTGTGTAGAGATCTCTGTCTGTAATCCCAGCACTGAGGCAGAAGTAAGCAAACCTGGGTACGGTAAGGCCCTCTCTAAAAAAGAAAAAGGCTTTGGCTAGGGAAATTTTAGTTACTTCAATATAACCCTAAGCTCCAACTGTATTATTGTGAAAGTACACAACTTCTACAAGAAATGGATGAATTTTAAGTATACAGCTGGGTTTTTTTTTTTTTTTAAAGCAACAACAACCAAAAAATAAACAATCAAAAATACAAACAACAACAACAACAACAAACCTACTGGCACCATTATCATTTAAAGGTTTAACCCCACAACTAAAACCACTAGTACTTTTTGTGAGTTTCCCCCTACATTCTCCCTACCCTTCCTTCCAACACCTTTATTTTTTGCAATCCCTTTGAATTAGAAATCATCTTTCATAGAACTAAAGCTCAGGCAGCTCCAATACCCAGTGTCTCGTGTTTACAGAAACTCCTCAGTCACTGCCCTACTTCTTTCTGACTATTTAAATAACATTATATGACTATGGTTCTGACGGTCATTTTATTCTTAGATGTGAGAGAAAATCAGACTGTATTGCAATTAGTCACTATAAATATTGGCAAGCAACTGTCTGAGACACATGAAGTAAGAAGGTAAGACACTCTTTTCAACTTATGAAGTGTGTGTGCATGTATGCAGGAAGGGTCTAGCATGATACACATATGGAGGTCAGAAGAAAACTTGCAGGAGTCAGTTCTTTCTACCATGTGGATTCTGGAGATCCAAACCAGGTCATCAGACATGTTAGCAAGCTCGTCTACATGCTGAACCATCTCTCTGGCCCTGGTTATTACACTCTTAAATGGAACTGCACACACACACACACACACACACACACACACACACACACACACACACACAAATGGGATAGAGACTGTACATGGTTTGCAAAGCCTCAAAAAAGGTTTACCATACCCTAAACTAAATGCTAGCGTCTTATATTTCAGATTAATTCAATGAGTTATTAAATGAGTAGTAATTTTATTTCCTTATTTTAAAATTCCATTGAAAATGATAATATAAAATACACAATCATTTAAATTATGACAACACTTATAGATAGTTCCTGGATATTAACTATCAAAGTTTGTATGCGTCTAGGTTTTTATGACAGTCTAGTTTAATTAGCCTAGATTAATTAATATACATCAGTCTCCTTAATCCTGAGATTGCAGACACGAACCATCACATCTTTCAAAAGACTTTTAAATGCAATCTGGTGAGTGACTGTAAGTTTGTATTTTTTGCAGAAAGGGACACTTACTACAGGCATTTTGCTGCATACACAGAAGACTGCTGGAAGGAATAAGTATACATACCAGTCCGTAAGCCATACTTCTTTCATGCTCTTGAGTTATATCTGCTACATAGGCAAATACCACAGAGAATGTTACTGCAAAAACCCCAGAAACAGAGATAACAGCAAAGTACCACCTGAGAAGGAAAGGCAAGCAAGAAAAACTGGTTAGCACAACACCATTACGTCAAGTGCTGCTTCATGTCTATTAGTTACAGTAAAGACAACTCATTTCAGCCAGGAGCTTTCTAGGACAATGCATAAAGTGTCACATCTATAAACCCTAGGCCAGTTACTATGAAAACGTATAGGAGAAATGATCCTTCATTGCAACTAGGCCTCTATGGAGAATTCAGCACTTAACATTAAGTAATATATTCTGGTAACTGTTTAATCTGAACAGTAAACTACCAAGGGCTTTACTGTTCTATTAAAAGCAGCAACAAGATAAAAACTAGTATAATTCATGACTACACATAGACAAGTCCCTGCATGTTTATGAGCCCATATACACAAGGCACATATTTTCCTCCAATTATTTTTGGCTCTTCAATTGTTGGCAAAACAAACTCTTTACACTGAAGAAACGTGAATGGCAATGCTCATAAAATTAAGACAGTTACTATAAAGAAGGAAAGGGGTGGGAAGGTGGCTAATGGGTAACTAGCTTGCTGTACTAGCATGAAGAACTGAATGCAGACCCTCAACACCTATGTAACCAGGAAAGGCTGGGCAGAGAGGTGCGCCCTGTAAGCCCAGCCCAAGAGCATGGAGTAGGAGCTCAGCTGCCAGGCGAGTCTAGTGTGAAGTGTGCTCTCTAGGCTTGTGACTTTCTCACAGTCAGCGGAGCACTGCCTGCCTCTAACAAGCCCACTATCTATCTGGCCTCCTCCCTTAGTCATTCACATTCACGTCACCATTCCATCAGGGCTAAAAGTTTCAAATATAGGCCTTTCCAAAATACATTTTTTGCTATGATTCCTTTGGTTAAGATTCATTTGCATCTTTAGCATGTTCGTCAGAGGCCTGTTTTTTAAAGCTGGCATTTAACCTATGAGAGAAGACCCTTTTACGTATTTCCTAAGTATTTCTAGACACTCACTGGAAGTATCTACACCATGGAGTAGAAAGAGCGTTAGAGAAAGAAATGTACAGATATACATCGATGCTAGTTTGGGGCATTTGTTCTTTTGTGTGTATGACTTTGTTCTCCTTTTCTCTAGGTGAAAAAGCACACACACACCCTTTTGTTTGTTTTCTGCTTTTCAGGTTTGTTTTCTTGTGTAGCCCTGGTTGCCCTGGAACTCACTCTGTAGAACAGGTTGGCCTCGAACTTAGAGATCCACTTGCCTCTGCCTCCTGAGTGCTGGGACTAAAGGTGTGTATATTCTACTACCCCAGCTATAATCCTGTCTTATTAGAGTGGCTGAGAATGTTCTTCTAATCGAGGCATAAGAAATCTGACCAAAGATGGATACTCTGTAGGTAAGAGCTGGATTAAAAGAAGGTGGCATTGAAGGCTGTGGTGCCTGTAACCCAGCACTCTTTGTAACACTGGGCAGAGTCCAGAGAGCAAGTCCAGTTTGTGCTTTACAACAAGACCTTGCTGTAAAAAGAGAGTAAAACAAAACAGAACACATCAAAAGTTAGCAAAGTTTGTAGTCAAGCTTTTCGCCCTTCACCTAAAGCTCACACAACGCTGGGGCTCCAGGAATGCTAAGGTGGCTGTGAAGGGAGAGGTGGCAGAGTGGAGTCTGGGTCACTACAACTCACACTCGGGCTCCAGACTGTTGAACTCCAGAATCTTTTTGATATGAAAAGGAATAGACAGATTTTGAGCATTTATCATTTTGGGCTTTTTAAATAAATCCATTCCTAATGAATATAGATGGGATGAACTGTACACATCTCTCCAGTTTCTAAAGTATTGCTTTGAAATTTGGGCCATGAAATCCAAAAGCAGGTTTGTTTGTGGATCTAGATGCTTTTAACAGCAGCATCTAATTCCAAACCCTCGCCAACATTATTCAGATATGGAAGTTCAGCCCTTTGAGCCTTCTAATCTGTTTCAAAGAGAAAAATACTAAAGAATACAATTAAATCTAAACAGATGAGTCAATTGTCCAAGGAAAGTCCAAGAAATAAAGAAGCATTAGGAACCCGCGTAGCAGAAATAGTTACTCAGTTGCAATAGAGGCGAGCATATACGTACCATGGGCTAATCTTCATTAAAGGAATCGGGGCACACGTGAAAAACACTGTTAGCAGCAAGAAGGACTTCCGGCCCCAAACATCAGAAAGAGCACCAATAAGTGGGGCACTGAGGAATGACAGCAAACCCTAGAGACCGGAGTGGTAAGAAAGGACACTCAATATTCATGAGCCAACCATCAACTATTTTGCTGGAATAAAAACACTTTACAGCAACTCTACTTCTATGATAAATAAATCAGTTTTAAATAAAGAGAAATTTATTTCTTACCTACATATTGTCTTAGGTTAGCTAAGGAAATCATCTGTTGGCTTCTGCCTGAGTATTAAACATAAAATGCCAGTGTGCTTCCAACTATAGGAACTAAACCAGCAGTTCTGGAAGACTATCACAGGTTATCTGTTCTATACTGGTACATAGATGGCTTATTAAAAGACTTAAAGGACAATTCTAATATAGAATATGTAACAAGAAATACAGAGTTGGAGTCAAAGCTTATATAAAACCCAGAGTCCAAAAAGAATTAAGTAATACCTCAAATTATACTCTATCTAGTTATAAAAACTATTCCTCAGGGATCAGGTAATCAGTATATAAAACTAACATATACACAGACATGTGAATAAGTGCACACACATAGAATTAACCATACCTTCACTCCCTGAATCAGGCCATTCATCAGAAATGTATGTTTAGGGAAGGTTTCATGCAATACCTAAGACAATAAAAAACCAGATTATATTTTACTCTCAGAAAAATGTCCACATTAACATTTTCAAACAACTCCCACCCTTGGTTTTTCTTTTCTTTTCCTTTCCTTTTTCTTTTCCTTTTTCTCCTTTTCTCCTTTTCTCCTTTCCTTTCCTCTTTCCTTTCCTCTTTCCTTTTTCCTTTCCTTTTTCCTTTCCTTTCCTTCTTTCCTTTCCTGCCTCCCTCCCTCCCTCCCTCCCTCCCTCCCTCCCTCCCTCCCTCCCTCCCTTCCTTCCTGTGTACGTGTCACATGCTTGTTATTATCTATGGAGGCCAGAGGAGAGTGGCCTCCTGAAGTTGATACTGCAGATGGTTTGAACTGCTCAGCAGAGGTGGGAACTACACTAGGGTGCCCTGTATGAGGAGCACACACACATGCGCTCTTGGCCGTGAAGCTTTATCTTCATCTGGAGACATCTTTCTGTTAGTTAAATAAAGATCCAGGGAACTGAAGCAGGGTTCTACACCACGCTCAGGTGTTTAACTCCAGCCCTTAAACAGCTTGGTGAGGACTGGGAATAAACAGAGTTCAGGGGCAGCACACTTAGTCAGCTTGCAGAAAGAAACCCTAGATGCTTTTATTCAATTTTAATAAAACAAGTCTTAAAGCCTAGAAATTTTGGAAACATCACTGAATAGATACACATTGTAATTAACTGTCTCTCGACTTACTCTCATAATGGCAGAGGTAAAGGCCACCAAGAAGCTATACATTCGTGTCATGCCTAGATACACAGGGGGTAGGATTTCAGGAGAACCTTCATGTCATACTTAATACATTTCCACACTGTAATTCCAGCCCCTCTATAAGCTGAGGCAGAAGGGTTACAGAGCTCAAGGTAAGCCTGGGCAACACAGTGATAACCCTTCAAGAGCAAAAGTGTGCATCATATACACACAAACTTCCAGTCGGAACAACTAATGATACATTTTAGATAAATTAATTAGCTGTACTTTTTAAAAAGAAAAGGATCTCAATCAAAATGCATTCAAATTGGCAGTCTTATAATTATGTATATTATTGAGAGAACTATCCTAACTTTAAATAAATGACAGATTATAAAGAAAAACTACTTATTTTCAAATGTATTCAAAGTAACCTCGTTAAACATCAATATTTTATACACAAAAAGCAGTGATTACATAGGTGTAGATAACTCTGCCAAGCAATATGGATTGTGAACATTTTTAGACTCTTGAAATCTACTTACATGGTCATCTGATTTTTTTTTAATGAACAATCTTTAATGTCTCATGAGCATAAAGTGATCACGCTCATGACCATACATACAAGTGGGCGAACGTTTTAAATTCCTGTCTAGGGGCCTGGAGAGAGGGCGTAATGATTACAAGTACTCACGAGCTGCTCTCCTCGAGGCTTGGAACCATCTGCAAATCCAACGCCTCTATGCAGGCACCAAACATGCACATGGCGGACACAGATCAAGCAGGCAAAATACCCACACATAACTTTAAAAAAATTGTATTCTGAGATTCTGTAAGCTAGTTACTCCTTTCAAGGTACAGCCTCTCCTATAGATGGGAATCTCAGTCAGTTTTCTGTTTCGGCACTAACAGGAGGAAATTATCCATCACCTGAGCAGTTTGATTCAGTAACAGATTTCTATTATTCCAAACTAGGAAACACAGGTAACATCACTTTTAGCCTTTGTAGATCTTGAGTTCAAATGAAACAAACTTGACTTAGGAGAACAGACTATGCGATTTACCTCAAAATAATTATGTTGAGTAATATGGGCCCTGGATTTCACCTTTCTTAAACCTATCAGTGTAAAAGTCCCTCCTCTCTACGTATCAGGGTGACTGGACACATCCAATGACAGGCCCATGCACACACCTGTGCCACCACTCTAGGTAAGGGATATCTGCAAGAAGTAGCAACAGCAGTAAGTACAGGCCACTTCTCAGGGATGACCAGTTAGAGTCGGATAACTGTGGAAAGGAAAACAGGCCATCTTTCCTGCCCAGAAAGAGTGGCATGCACATTACAGATTACTCACCACCAACGTGGGTGCTGTCAGTAGTCCCCAAGCGAAAAACTCCAAAAAGATGACAATAACCGCATGATAAACACTGGGGGAGCCTATCCCTTGAGGCTGTAGAAAGATAGGTTTCCAAAAGTTAAAAAGGCAACAATGTACTCCTGAGTAACTCACAATGATGAAGATATTCAACACTCACCGATTAAAAACACACTACCTAACAACGCACTGCAGTTTCGACTCTTTAGCCAATTTTAGTCTTTGAGTATTTGCATTCACACAAACACCTAAGATATCCTGTCACAACAAAGACAAGTTAACACACACACACTGGTTAGGAATAAACTCCAGGGCAGGAAAAATGGCTCAGAGGTTGCCAGTACTTGTTAGTCTTTCAGATGACCTGGGTTTGATTCCCAGCACCCACATCCTGGCTAACAATCATCTGTAACTCCAGTCCCAGGGGATCCAACACCCTATTCCAGCTTCTGCAGGCACCAGGCACACATACTGTGCAAGTAGGCAGAACAGTCATATGCAAAAAATAAAAATAAATAAATCTTTAAAAATAAAAAAGTGCCCAGCACTTGGGAGGCACAGGCAGGCGGATTTCTGAGTTCGAGGCCAGCCTGGTCTATAGAGTGAGTTTCAGGACAGCTGGAGCTACACAGAGAAACCCTGTCTCAATATACATATATATATGTATATATGTATATGTGTATATATGTATATATATATGTATATGTATAATAAAAAATAAAAAAGTGGATGTGTGTGGGAAGCCACTCCAGAGCCCAGCAGAACATTCGATGATCCCACACATACACATTACCTACCTTAGGGATAACAATTAAAGCCCCCCCATCACCTTTTTTGTATCCTAAGGCATACCAGAGTGGCTAATACCCACAACCTGGTTCTACTGACAGCAGCTATGTGGTTGCTAGGTGACTGAGGGTAGCCTACACACTGCCCTGTACTAAAATGACTCCACTTCCTGTTTCCAACTTTACAACAGAACAAAGGCAATACAGACTGAGATGAAAGCAGGCTGCAAATTTGATTTCTGTCTAGGGACTGTGATATACAGCACAAAACTCTGATGGCACTGAACAGTGGCTGCAAGCCACGGCTCCCGGCAGCAGTGTGCTAACGTAAGTCCAATAGTACGCCTGATGCTGCTCCACAGAGTGACACTGCCTCCAAGAACTCTGCTGACTCTCAACTGTGCTTTCTGCTCTCACGGAGAGTAACGGTTTAGTTACAGAAAACAAAAACTTCAGTAAGTGTTCATTTTGTATACTTATTTTATATACTTGTATATCCAGGGACACATAAAAATTCCTCAGGAGAAAAGGTCTCTCAAGTGGAAAAGTTTAAAGAACACTCATCTAATGCACCCCTTTCCACTCTTAGTGGAAAAGATGTAGTTATTCCACCAATTTAAGCAGCATTCTGAATGCCTATAAAGTGAACATGTTAAAAAAGATTCAATTAAAACTTCCAAATAGCGACCTAAAGTCAAATGGTCATCAATATTTAGGATGGAGCTTAACTTCAGGTCTGGTTTTAGTATCTCGCTATTTTAAGATAATCTCTAACAAAAAATGTTTCACATAATGGATCTCCTGTTTTATACCTCAAAAAGTCAACCCAGTATGAAGGATAAGCAACCATTTCTGCTTTCAAAAAGACAAAACCAATTTTAGGGATCTGGATGCACCTCAGTACCAGCTCTGGTGTCTGAGCATCAAACCCAGGGCCCCGCATATGCTAGACAAGTGCTCTACCACCAAGCTATACCTCCAATCTTTAAATCTTATCCTTATTGACACTTCCAAACTGAAAAAAATGTTAACAGAAATTTGTGCTTTTAAATAATTGAAATTTTAAATCATATGTACTTGTCAGAATACTATTTCAGAAAAGCTATTTATTTTACTTAAACGTCAAACTTCTGGCAGTAATCCTAACTATTATTTGTTTGAACAAAATATATAATCTAAGAAAACAGCTTGCTTGGTGGTGCACACCTTTAACACCAGCACTTGGGAGACAGAGGCAGGCGGATTTCTGAGTTCGAGGCCAGCCTGGTCTACAGAGTGAATTCCAGGACAGCCAGGGCTACACAGAGAAACCCTGTCTCAAAAAACCAAAAACCAAAAAAGGAAGGAAGGAAGGAAGGAAGGAAGGAAGGAAGGAGGGAGGGAGGGAGGGAGGGAGGGAGGGAGGGAGGGAGGGAAGGAAGGAGGAAAGGAAGGAGGAAAGGAAGGAGGAAAGGAAGGAAGGAGGAAAGGAAGGAAGGGAGGGAGGGAGGGAGGGAGGGAGGGAGGAAGGAAGGAAGGAAGGAAGGAAGGAAGGAAGGAAGAAAGAAAGAAAGAAAGAAAGAAAGAAAGAAAGAAAGAAAGAAAGAAAGAAAGAAAGAAAGAAAGAAAGAAAGAAAGAAAGAAAGAAAAAGCAAGTTTGCTAATTTACCCACTAAACACATTTGGAGTAAGCAGAAACTACCTAGGGTAGGTACAGCTGGGATTCTACTGCAAGGAATCCTGCATCCACCGAGCCCACCAACTGCACAGCACAAATCAAGTTCAGACTCAACACGTGCAGCTGTTCTGCCATCATTGCCTAGGAAATACAGTCTATCACCGTCACAGAGCACTGCGAGATATTACAAGTAATGTGGAGATAAAGTATACATGAGGGTGGGTATTATTTACAAATAGTATGCCATTTTTGAGTATCAGTATCTTCTGGCATGGGAAAGGAGTCTTGGAACCAGTCCCAAGGATACACATCCTTAAGGCTGTTTAAATAGATGTCTGGGTCTATAAAATCCTCTATGCTGTGCAACATCCTAAGGCCATTTTTTAATATGGAGTAGTGAGCACTGGGGACTGGGTCTAGACCCTGACTCTTCTTCATTAAAAGCAGGAGGAAGGAGGGAGAAGGCGGGTGGTGTGGGGAGGTAGACCTGGTCTCTGAACCCAGGCTCACTCTTCCACAGCAGGTGCTGGGAGAGGCACGAGGAGGGGAGCTGGTGCTCTTCTTCTCTGGGCACATTTTATTTTGCAGACAATATAGCAACTACTTTTTTAAATAGTTCAATTCTCAGCAATCATGAAAGCTACCATTATCTAGAACTCTAAAAAAAAGGGGGGGGGAGCAAAAAAAAAAAAAAGCAAGCATGATATACAGAAGCATATGCAAGGCAAACACTCACACACATTAATTTTGTTTTGTTTTGTTTTCCAAGACAGAGTTTTCTGTGTAATCCTGCCTGTCCTAGAACTTGCTTTGTAGATCCGGCTGGCCTTGAACTCACAGAGACCCACCTGCTCCTCCCTCCTGAGTGCTGAAACTATAACCGTGCGCCACCATACCAAGACACATTAAATTTTTAAAAATTGAAGTCTCTAAAGTAGTCTGGAACAGTGGTACCCTCCTAGAATTCCATCAGTTAAAACAAACAATTAAAAAAAAGAAAGAAAAAAAGAAAAGAAATGATCAGGAGTTTAAGGTTCTCCTCACCTGCATAGTAAAGTTCTTGGCCAGCCTGGGCTATATGAGACCCTATCACATATTTTTTTGACCCAAAAAAAAGTCAATCTTCCTAAGTTACTATACAGAACTATGCATTTTCACATATATATGTATGCATTATAGGCTAGATCTGTATACAGTGGGGAAATGTATAATTTCCCCTGAGTTTGGGTTACCCTCACTTAATACATTTTCTGGGCCCTTCTATTTTTTTATACATCTCATAATTCTACTTTATCTTTACAGACTATTCCACTTTGTACATGTGCCACATTTTCCTTGTCCATTCATCTGCTGACGACAGCCAGGCTGGTTCCATGTCTTTACTATTAGGATGAGTAAGTGTCAGTACAGGGCGGCATTAGGAAGGAGATGACGAGGTGACACTAGGAAACAAATGGCAGGCAAAGGACGAGGCACAAACGGAGAACAGAAAACTACTGTTTTTTCAAGTTTCAACTGTCATGATTCTTTTCTTTTTCTGTGTTAATTAGGGTGTCTTGTAATGGAGTTCAGCTGGTAAAAACACCTGCTGCAACAAACCTCAAGGCCTGAGGTCTGTCCCCAGGACCCACGGACAGAAGGAAGGGGAACTGAGTCCTGAGGCCTATCCCTGAACTGATCAGACATGCATGTGGCACACATGAAGCACTCCGGAGCACCTGCGCACACACTCATAAACAACAGTAACAACAATGATGGTAATGTAACAGTCACAGTATGAAAAAAAATTATGGAGAAGTGTAAGACCTTAGTTGAAGCTCCCAAACTTCAGAAGAGCCACTCTACTGCACTGAGAGTCACTGAGATGTGCAGAGTAAGGAACTGGGAAAACATTTAAATGGTCTTGCTGTGTGATGATTTTATTTGTGAATTCACTATAATGCAGTGATTTTATTTAGTACAAAGAACTATCTAGCTTATCAGTGGTATAGTACCATGTCTACATTAAAAAAAATCAATGAAGATGTTATTAAAAACAAGAAAACTGGGCCTGGGGTAATGGGGAGTAGTTAAGAACACGTGCTTCTCTCTTCCAAAGGACCTGGGTTACATTCCCACCATCCACATTGGCTCACAACCATCTGTAATTGTGTAACTTCAGTTCCAGAGAATCCAATTCCCTCTCTGGCCTCTGAGCGCACCACAGAGCACACTGAAAGCAGAAACACTAAACATAAGTCTAAATAGATAAATGCATGCACTTTAAATAAATCTAACAAGAATTAAATTTCAATAAAATATATGACTTATATAAACTGTGTGGCTGATATCCTTAAACAGTAGTGCTATAGTTAATTTATACCACAAAAGACAATGATTTAACAACTGGTAGGCTGTGCTCTGAAATGGCTCGAGCTGCTTTGGGTCCAGCCATCCTTCTTTTCCTGTCTTTGAGACAAGGCTCCACAGAGCGCAGGCTACTGGTCGCTGCAGTGCAGCCCAGACTGTCCTCTACCTCACAATCTTCTCGCCTTGCTGTCCTACGATGCTAATTTTAGATACATGCCGCCTTTCTCAACTTTACTTCTTAGACTTAGAAACTTTTAATTATGTCTTTGTATGCACTAAAACTGAGAGCTAACATTTTTACCGCTATGTACAGACGCTTCAGAAGCAAATTCACCAATGCCATTATTACTTTCATGGGTAAAATGGTGGTTGGCAAATTACAGACATGATTTAATATATATTAAGTAACTTACTCTGCAGTTACTTTTGCTGTTCTCAAACAGACCAGCTCTTAAATTTGAGAAAGACTACTAAATGGGGAAAACTTAAAAACATTTCTATTAGCCGGGCAGTGGTGGCACACACCTGTAATCCCAGCACTCTGGGAGGCAGAGGCAGGCGGATTTCTGAGTTCAAGGCCAGCCTGGTCTACAGAGTGAATTCCAGGACAGCCAAGGCTACACAGAGAAACCCTGTCTTGTTAAACAAACAAACAACCCCCCCCAAAAGAAAAACCAAAACATTTCTATTAAAATCAGAAACAAGAAGAAGGTATCTACTTCCTTTACTTATTCAATATATAGCTTGAAGTCTTAGCTAGAACAGTTAAGATAAACAAAAAGGATACAAATAGAAAAGGAAAACGCCACACATTCCTACTTTCAGATTATATAATCCTTTAAATTAGAGTCTAATGACAAAACTCCAGTAAAATGTCAATAAACACTCTCATTAACACACAAAATTAGTAACCTTCCTATACATAAGTAACAAATGCTCTGAGAAGAAAATTAGGAAAAAAATCCCATTCACAACTATCTCAAAATAAATTACTATTCAGGGGGCAGAGAGATGACTTAGCAAGTTAAGATCTTGCAGAAGAGCCAGGTTGAAATCCCAGCACCCACATAGTGGCTCGGAACAATCTGGAATGCCCAGTCCCAGTAGATCCATGCTCTCTTCTGGTCTCCAAGGACACCAGCCACAAATGTGGCACACAGAGGTACATTTAGGTAAAACACTCATACACATAAAAATAAACAAATGCCTTGGAGAAAACATAACTAAATAAGTAAAAGAAGCCTCTCCAGAAACCAGTGCTGCAAGAACCTTAGTCTCTGGCCTTCTGCCTCCTCAATGCAAGATCACACATTTTTATTGCTCAAGTCATCTAGCCTGTGTTGTCCTGAGAAGGACAGGATTTTGTTGCATTGTCTGTAGTTTTCTCAGAGTATTTGTTTACCGCTGTGTTTGTGCTCCATTAACAAAACAGCACATATTAGGTTGACACGCAACAGAAACTTATCTATCTATCTATCTATCTATCTATCTATCTATCTATCTATCTATCTATCTATTTCTGAGACAGGGTTTCTCTGTGTAGCTCTGGCTGTCCTGGAACTTACTCTGTAGACCAGGCTGGCCTTGAACTCAGAAATCCGCCTTCCTCTGCCTCCCAAGTGCTGGGATTCAAGGCGTGTGACTCAGGTCTTACCCTAGCGTCCTTACTTAACTTACTCCCTTCCCCCAGGAGTCGCGTTCCACAGTCACATCAGAGCATAGGATGTCAGCCTATTTGTTGCTGCTATTGTTTTAACAGAGAACACAATTCATCCCAAGACTCACAACTGTCTCACATATTTCTGAGCTAAAGAGTCTTTTCTTTCTTTGGCAAAGAAAGTGTCAAGTCTTTTATATTTTAAATTTCTGTTTATTCTATTTCACACACTCATTGTTCGGAACTCATTTTGGAGCAATCTTGGTATTTCTGAATTTAGTTCTGTACGCTGATAGAATCTCTCAATTGATTTCTAGCTCTGCTCTCTATATCTCTTCTGGGCCAATTCTTCTTGGTAGATCACTGGTTTCTAGCTTGAATAGTCAATTATGAATTGTCAAATCTTTGACAAAATATGGTTTTGTTTGTACAATTTTTACTTAACATTTTTAATGTATCAAATATCTTTTAATTCATTGGTTTTGCTTGTTTCACTAACATTGGTTATATCCTAGACACTCAATGTGCAATGTTTTTGGATAAACTTTCTTGGATAGTCTTCAATTAAAAAAAAAGCAAAAGAAATCTACAATGAAACTTGAAAGCACTGAAGAAAGTAACAAAGACAACACACTGGGAAACAGAACGGCACCGTGTATTCATGGGTTAGAAGCATAATGGAGAATGACCATCCTACGGAAATCTATCTACAGATTCAACACAATCCCCATCAAAATTCCAATGCCACTCCTCAAAGTAGAAAATAAAGGAAAAAATAAATAAAAAATATCCAAAGCAATCCTACACTGGGCATAACAATGCCCTCAAACTATATGACAGAGGCATAGTAAAACAAAACAAAACAAAACAAAACCAAACAGCCTGGCATTGGCACAAAACCGTCAGGGTAGGCTAAACAGAAATGAAAAGGAGAACCCAGAAATAAACACATATTTACGGCCACCTCAATTTTGGCAGATGCATAGAAACATGCACTGGAGAGAGGAGAGTTTCTCTAACCAATAGTGATGGATTCCCAGATATGAAAGAATCAACTAGATCCCTAGATCTCACTTGCACAAAAAACAGTTCAAAATGGATCAAAGACCTGAAGCATGGAACCTGAGGAGCAGGCAAGGGTTTTCTAAAGCAGGCATCAACAGCACCGGAAAAGGGTCAAGAACTGACACGTGGGATTACATGAAACTAAGAAGATTCTGTAGAGCGAGGAGGGACGCCAGCCAGAGAGTGGGAGAAAAGTCTTGCTTACTATACATCTGACAGGTTATACAAAGAACTAAAACAGCAAGCAGTAAATCAACAGCCCAATCAATAACTGGGCAAATGAAATGAAGTTGGGGTCAGAAGATAATGTTCAACACATAGAAAATGTTCCATCCCACAAGTAAATACAAATTTACACTGCACTGAAACCCCGTCACTTTAACCAGTCAGTCATCAAGAGGGGAAAACCCAGGTGCCAGCTAGGAGGCCAGCAAAAGGGAAGCCTTATGCACTGCTGGTGGGGATAAGGTACTCCAGCCATTATGGGCATCAGTAGGAGGGCTCTCAAAACACTAAAAACACATCTGCTACAAGACCAGGGTAATACATACCAAAAGGAGCCCAAATCAGTAACCACAAACATCTGCACATCACTGCTTACTGCAACAATAGTTATGGGAATCTAGCTACCTACTCCTTAACAGGAGCAGATAAACATCCATCCATCCATCCACCCATCTCCACAACACACTTCTTTTCAGCCATAGAGAACAACTATTATGCCTAGAAGGTGGTGCAAACACCTTTAATCGCAGCACTTGAGATGCAGAGGCAGGTAGATCTTTGAGTTTGAGGCCAGCCTGGTCTACAAAGTACATTCCAAAAGAATAGCCAGGGCAACACAGAGAAACTTGCTCTTGAAAAACCTAAACAAAACAACACAACTAATATAATTTACATAAAATCGGTACAACTGGAAACATAAGTGAATTAGTGAGTCTCAGGAAGACAACCCATGTTTTCTGTCATGTATGACTCCTTAATTTTACAGATACACAAAATCATGGATGTATTTATGACACGGAAGTAGAATTAAATTGTCTAGAGGACCAGAAAAGCCTTGGGAGATGGCACAAAGGGAAGGTGGGGAGTCTGAGGAGCCACTGTGTTGGGAGTGTGAGTGTGATGGGAGTGTGAGGAGCCCATCACACACTGACTGATTGGCGCCCCATGTAAGGCAGCACTGTGTGTGATGGATACGAGGCAATGAATGGCTTTAGAAAGGTAAAGTTGTATGTCTAAATAAAAATAACTTCATAGTCTTAATGCATTCCACATGAGCAAAATAGTGACTTATTTTACCTGTTACATTTGTATAAATATATCTGTATATATAGTATAAATATTAAATATCTCTCCCCTTAGCTTAATAAACTTAGGTAAATACTTTAAAAGAATCAAGGGGAGAATAAAATCTGCCAGAAAAATATAACAAGAAAAATTTTCAAACAACTTCAGAGTGAACTTATCTGGTTAAAAACTCCTGATACACATTGGGGACTGCGGCTCACCCATGAAGTGTTTGCTTAGCATTTGTGAAAACCTGGGTATTTATTTCCAGCAACTAAAACAAAACTTCTATGCACACCATCATACAACTTAATCTGATCTACCTTTGTTCTATACTACTTAAAACTGCAACAGATTAGCCTTATCCAGGCCTCAGTGCAGACTGAATACAGTTTCAAGGGAAAATAAATTAGTAGCATACCATTAGGGTACTACTTAATGGCAAAGCACTTGCCTAGCATGTGTGGTCATGATTTCAATACACAGCACATGTAAGTAATGCATATTCATTCAGATGCATTCATTTTTTCAACTAATAACTATAAATCTACTGTAATATTTGCCAAATCACTAGCAAGGATTGGTTTCAACAATATTACAATTGGTAGAACAAACTTAGAACATTAGCCCTAAAAAAGGAATAAAGAGACTCTAATCTGAGTCACTGATCAACTGTATCAGATACTGTTCAAAGACTGCCACAGAATCCAACAATATATTGTCTTTAAAGGCTCAAACTGTAATATCAGGAGCAACAGCTCTACAACAATCTACAACAGAACACACAAGTCAACTTTTTTCTTAACAAAGGAGGTGGGTTGGAGTGGAGACTGGAGAAATGCCCAGTGGTAAAGATCATCTGCTAGCAGAGTCACAGACCCATATGGTGGCTAACAACCAACACTAACTCCAGTTCCATGGGATCTGATGCCCTCTTCTTGCCTCCAAAGTCCCAGCACTCACATGGAGAGACATATATGCAGGCAAAACATCCATACAAGTCAAATAAAAACATAATGTTCACAACAGTAGTCTAATTTATATGTAGAGAGGCAGAAAAGCAATGTCATCTTTTTTGTTTTTTTCAGACAGGGTTTCTCTGTGTAGCCCTGGCTGTCCTGGAACTCAACTCTGTAGACCACGCTGGCCTCGAACTCAGAAATCCACCTGCCTCTGCCTCCCAAAGTGCTGGGATTAAAGGCGTGCACCACCACTGCCCGGCAAGCAATTTCATCTTAAAACTTCTCTCTCTCTCTCTCTCTCTCTCTCTCTCACACACACACACACACACACACACACACACACACACACACACAAGCTATCCATCCGTCCACCCACCACATACCCACATACTAGAGGCCCAGTGGGATTCAATGATGAAGAGAGACAGTACCAGTGTTCTTCTGCACGGAAACTGGAGAGGTGGCTTAGCCATTAGGAGTGGGCACTTGCTGCTCTTGCAGAGTGCTGATTCCAGCTCTCACATGACAGCTCATAACCATCTGTAACTCATGCTCCAGAGGATGTGATCCTCTCTTCTGAACTCCTCAGGCACCAGGCAATCACGCTGAATGCATACATACATTTAGGCAAAAACACTGTGTGTGTGTACATTTTTGTTTGTTTTGTTTTTGAGACAGTGTTTCTCTGGGTAGTCTTGGCTGAACTAAATTCACTCTGTAGACCACGCAGGCTTTGAACTCACAGAGATCCACTTGCCTCTGCCTCCTGAGTGTTGGGATTACCACCTGACTCAAGTAATCATTAAAAAAAAAAAGAAGAAGAAGAAGAATGAAAAGGAAAAAGAGGCCTGGTAAAATGGGAAAGAACAATGCTGTAAAGACCTTGCTTTCAAGAAAAATTTTCATTGATTTAGTGTACTGTCAAGACATTTTTACTAGTAAAAAGTAGCATTTTATGTACTAAAGCTTTGTGTAATAGAGCAAGCTACAAATGTGCTATAGCTTTATAAATAGCAAAATGACTTAAATAAACTGAACCTCTTCTGGCCAGGTATGGTGGCACACACCTATAATCACAGCACTTGGAAAGCAGAAGTAGGAGGAGCATTAAGTTTGAAATCATTCTGAACCACCTGAGATCTTTTCTCAAAAGCAAAACAAAAAACAACAAAAAGGAATTATCTCACCAGGAGTGGTGGTGCACACCTTTAATCCCAGCACTTGGGAGGCAGAGGCAGGCAGATTTCTGAGTTAGAGGCCAGGCTGGTCTATAGAGTGAGTTCCAGGACAGCCAGGGCTACACAGTCTGGAAAAATCAAACCAACCAAACAAAAAACCATGTATCTCTTCTCAAAGTCAGAATTTGGAATGAATCTTCTGTAAGCTAACAAAGGCTCTAAATTTGATTCCCAGTATCTCATTAAAAAATATTTTACAGAGCAAACCAAACAAAAATCCAAACATTATAAAAGGTCTACTTCCTAATTAGTTTGATTCTTGTCTTTTGCGATGATTGATCTTAAATATCACCTGGTTTTATAAAATTTGCTTCGCTAAAATTTTATCTTTCTATACCTGACAATGATATTCTTTCCTCCCAATATAGTTCCTACTAACTTGATCAAGACAGCTAGTAAGAATTCAAAGTAATACTTTGATCAGGTACAGTAAAAAGGATCTGGAAAACAATGAACTCTCTTTTTTCAAAGCTATGACAACTAATAAATCTGACAGTTAACTGAACATATTCTGAAATCGTTCCATATGTCCCAAGCTTTCTAAATGTCGGCAGTTGGACTAGGCCATGTTCTCAAATGTCAAAAGAAAGTTGTCATATATTACAAACTGATTTCAGCAAATCCTCCGAGGTGGCCTACTTACATATTTAGTGCTTTGCTAGCATTGATCAAGGCTCCATTAAGCTACAAACAAATGGAAAGAAACAATGTCTGCAACTTCATGGCAGCGACACATCTTACTTTTCCATTCTATTTCGGAACGTGATACCAAAGGATTCAGCAAAGAACAGAGTGTAACACTACAACACATAGCACAACAAAAAGTGTATGTTTTTTCCCAATGGCAAATCCTATATCGACGTCTGGTAGCCCACTACACAGTGCATAAAGTTTTCTGCGAATAACGACTGTCTAAAAGGCACATTATTAGCCTCAGCCTCCACTGCCAGAATCTTTCTCCGATCCTCACGCCATGACCAATTCTAAAGACTGTTATTTTCAGGCACAAGGTGATGATTTCTCTAAAGGAGAGTATGAGGGCCCCAGGTAAGGTCAGGCTTCCGACGCCGGGAGAGGGGACGAGCCCACGCCCCGGCAAGGTAGCCGAACAGCACAGAGCCGCTGCTCCGGCTCCCGGAGACCGCGATGGGACAACGCACGTACCCTGGCCCAGCGGGCCGCGGCGGCCGCCACCCGCCACAGCATACGGAGCGCAGGGCTGCCCAGCCTCCCCGCGCGCCGCGCTGGGCCTGGCGAGGCTGCCGAGGCACCGACGCCTCCTCCCCGAGGCCGGGCGCACGTGGGCCGAGGCCGCAGGCTCCGGAGACGCAGTGCCCGGCCGCAGGTACGAGCAGCTTTCAGAGGAGCCAGGCCGCGGAGGCCGCAGGCCGAGACCGCGGCAGCGCCAGGGCAGGGCGCTCCCGTCCCAGCGAAGGCGGAAGCGGGGAGAAAGAGCGAGCTGGGCCCGCACCGGGGCCGCCCTGCGGCGCGGAACCAGCACTCACCGTGCCTCCGTCCTTAATGATGATCTTTTTGGCCAGCATGATACTGCGGTTCGCGGCCCGTTTCTTTTTCTTCCCCTGGGTCATTTTACCATCCTCGACTCCCGGCGCTGCAGCAGCCACTCAGGGGGCGGGCAGCCCCAGCGGCGAGTGCGGTCCCGCCACTACTGCCGGGCCGAGCCGCTCAGGGCGCACGCCGCCATCTTGAGGGCCCGGCCTGCCTCCGGCGGCGCGTCACATCGTGCGATCGGCTGAGTCGCCCGCCCCGCCCCCCCGTGACGCAGCCCCGCCCCCGCAGTGCGGCCACGCCCCTCCAGGCCTGCAATAGCGGAGGACTGGGAGGTGCCGGCGACCGGGTGGAGCCAGGTGCTTGGGCTGGCTCTTTTCCCTTCTAAGGTGCTGAGCAGTGGCTATGTTAACAGTTTCTCCTTCACAGTTGAAAGAACTCAAGTTCTAAAAAGTTTTTACCTACTCAAATCTGACAAATAGTTTCTCAGATGCTCAAGCGTCCCAAGCTAATAGCATCCGCATCAAACGCATTCCCACCAAAACAGAATTGAAAGGAATGGGAAAGTTTTCCAGAAAAGGTCATAGCAGGTAGAGGTGCTTTAGCTGTTGATCTGATGCTCAGCTAGGTAGTGCTGGCTTACATACTCCCTAGTCCCAGTACATTCTCTTCCAGTCTAAACTAGATCTCATACTTTATAGGCTTTTAAAAATCAGGTTGACTAGAAGGCTGATAGAAAGAGCAGACACAGGTGGAATATGAACAGTACTGACATTTGAGTTAGAAGCTCATTATGTAGACCAGGCTGGCCTCAGAGATCTCCCTGACTATCTCCCACGTTGTAATCAAAGTCATGTGCCACCATGCCTGGCAAAGTCTTCATTTTGGCAACTGCTGAAAACCTTTTTCTTAAATATACCTTCAGTGCTAGGTAGTGAACGAGCACAACACAGGCTTTCCACCATCAAACTGATGAAGGGAAACTGGAAACAGCCCGAAGTGTGGCTACGGTGATCCTGGATGTGGAGGTTCTAAGTAAGATAATGTTCACAAACTCAGTGATGTTCCTCGCTGGGAGAAGTGGACTGGGCTCCCTCTCCGGGCTGGTGGCCTTGTTAGTGATGCCCTGGTTTTAACAGGGCAAAGCCGAAGTGACAGCACTGACTTCAGAGGAAAGGTCATAAAAGGCACTGCCTGTTTTGTGGGCTCTTCATTCACTGGGGTCAAGGCTTGTCAATTGTTACGCCATAATACCAGAGGAACCATGGAGAGCTGCTGCTGCTGAGCGGAAACCTCCTACAAAGCTTTGCGCATTGTCTTGGAAACAGATCCTCTGTACCCGGTCAAGCCTTGAGCTGACTGTAGAGGTTATGAGAGCTTCAGACTACCCAGCTTAGCCACATGACTGGATGGGGTTGGGGTTGGTTCTTTTGGAGTGCTTCTCCTGTGAACACAGCTGTGAATTCTACCCCAACAATCAGGGAACCCAGTATGTAAGTAGATGCCTAGATCTTGGCAGGAAGGATAATCAGGAATTCAAGGACGAATCTGAGAGCAGCCTGGGTGGAATATGAGACCCAGTCTTAAAAATGGGCGGGTGTGTAGATTCTTCGGGCCACTGGCCATTGGGCTATTCATTACATGGCATGGGTAACTTAGACAAGGGAAAGGAGAAAGTACGGGCATCCATGTGAGGGTTACTGTAGCTTTTCTGTAAATTTCAAAATAAAATGTTAAAAATAAACCTGGTTGGATGTTCTGTTCCTTCTACTTCCATGCTGACAAGAAATGGAAAATAAACCAGTTTTCATGGATGGGAAAAGAAAAGCATCTTGGGCAGTAAGATTTTTCATTATACTTACTTCAAAAATAAAATGCTCATATGGAAACATCTTTGAAGTCCAACTTGAAGCTGTTGAGAGTGGGAGAGACTTCATAACTAAATCCCGGGAACTTATTTTGGAGTATGCAGAGGATTAAGAAGGTTGTTTTAAGGCAGCTGTGCTCCGGGCATTTGTGATGTAGAGACAGAATGACCAGGAGTTCAAGGCCAGCCTTTACAGCAAGTTCAAAGTTAGCCATGGGCTACATGGAGCCAGACTGGAAAAACTATAGTTACTCCACGTTTTTATGTCCTCCCAAATCATACTCCAGGCATATCAAAGTCACTTTTAAAATAAGGGCATTGTCAGTTATTCAAGCTATTTTAATACCTACAATAGTGCCAAGCTATTTTAATACCCAGTTTTTGGGTGTGGTTTTTTTTTTTTTTTTTTAAGAGTAAGGTTAGCTGGCCAGTGGTGGCACACGCTTTTAATCCCAGCGCTTGGGAGGCAAAGGCAGGCGAATTTCTGAGTTCAAGGCCAGCCTGGTCTACAGAGTGAGTTCCAAGACAGCCAGGGCTACATAGAGAAACCCTGTCTTGACAAACCAAACCAAACCAAACCAAACCAAAAAAAAAAAAAAAAAAAAAAAAAAAAAAAGACTATGGTTAAAAAAAAGTTCCCAATATAAATAACATAACTAAAAAGATCTGACAGGGCAGAGCAAGGATGACAGTGTTTGCTGAATTTAGGCTCCCGTACAATTAGGTGAGAGTTTAAACAAGCTTGCAAATGAGCCCCAGAGCAAAGTAGGTCTAGTAGTGGTTATCACCATGAACATACCGGGGCCCAGGAAAAGCCTTACAGAACACAATCGTGTAGGAAAAGCAGCCTGTAAATACAGTGGCACATACAGTCGCCTTTCAGAAAGCCTGGTGGAAATTACTCTGCACAGAGGGCACTTGCCAATGGAGTGGGACAGACATAGAAACTAAGCAGACTTCTCTGTGAACTATCATTTTTCACTCACATAGTTTTTAAGTTTTGAATCCAGTAAAAAAAAAAAAAGGCAAATTCAATAAAAGCTTAAATTTATACAACTAGATAGAAATAAAAACCAGGGAGCCTGTTTTTATTACACTAATAACCATGCAGAGAACACCTGATTTCCATTTTTTTTTTTTCTGAGACAGGGTCACACCATATAGGACTAGCTGGCCTGAAACTCAATAATATTATCCTGCCTCTGCCTCCTAAATCCTGGGAATCAAAACGGTAGGCCAGACAGAGGGGGAGGGGAAAAGAATTAGAGTAGTGGAGGGGAGGAGTGAGCAGGATGTAATGTGAAAAAGTAAAAAAATTAAAAAAGTGTATGCTGTCATGCTTGGCCTTACTTTTAAATACATGCTTTGAATGTACATCTTTAGTGGACAGGCTACATTCTAATGCAAATAAACTTTTTATTTTACACAGATATCATTAGAATATTGGTATTGCAGCATTTAAATTCATAATAAAACACAAATACGGTAATATTAGTAGTCAAACTGTTTCACTGTAAGAAGACAGATAACAAAAACCATAACATCAACTTTTAAGGCCTGCAATCCCAGGAATCAGGAGGCTGGGGCCGGAGTAAGGACTGCATCGGCTGATGTGCTAGGAATAAAAGCTTAAATTTATACAACTAGATACAAATAAAAACCAGATAAGCACATCTGAGAGTGCTAGGAATGAACGCAAGGAAACGCGTCCCACAATTTGAATCAGAAATACTGATTCAAGTGCATGGTCTTAAAAAGATGAATTGGCAGGAGGCCGGAGAGACAGCTCAGTGGCTAACAACTGGCTGCTCTGAGGTCCTAAGTTCACCCACATGGCAGCTAACAGCCATCTGTAATGGGATCTGAGTCACTCTTCTGGTGTGTCTGAAAACAGTGACCCTATATAGAAGATAAAATAAATCTTTTTTAAAAATGGATCATAGCTAAACGCAGTGGCCTATGATCTTTGATCCCACAACTCAGAAGCAGAGGAACTCGGTGAGTTCCAGGCCAATCTGGTCTACATGGTAAGTTCCAGGATAGCCGGGGGTACAAAGAGACCCTGAAAAGTTAAACTCTCCTTGCCTAAGTCACTAACCTAGCAGGAGCGGCCTATGACCTTGCTTCCAGCTGAGGAGGAGTAGAGGAAATAAGTCAAAGGCATGAACACAAAAGGCAGGATGGCAGGAGAGGCTGGAGTCCTCCCAAGTCTTATGCTAGGGAGAGCAATGGAAACTGGGGCACAGTGTTTGTCCAAAGAGAAAACACAGACTTCAGCCATATCCTCGCTCCAACACAAAATCCAGTGAAAAGTCGTTTTAAAGACAACTGGAAATAGTTCAGTATGAACTTGATAAAATCTGAATTGAGTTTCTTAAGTGTGACAATGGAACTGAGGCCAATAAAGAAAATGTTTTAGGAGCCTACGAGCTGAAATGTTTAGGGACTGAGTCTCCTGACAGAGGTAAATCTTGAAAAAACGATGCCAGCTACAACATTAGGGTGGTATGGTAATCTTTCAGCTTTTGTTTTGTATGTTACAAAATGAAAAGCTGGGTAAAATTTATTTTTAAAAAATGGTTCTAGAGAGATGGCTCAGTGGTTAAATACACTTACCTATTTTTGAGAAGACTAAAATTTGGTTCCTAGAAGTCACATCTGGCAGCTTACAGCTGCGGTGACTCTACTTGATGGTATCAGACACTTTCTTCTGGCCGCCACCCACAGTGGTGTACTTACCCATACACAGACACACAGTCATAGACAGAATCAAAACACCTTAAAGTTTTTACTGGCGGCAGGTGATGTCTCAGCTGGCAATGGTGCTTGTGCCAAGCCTGGTGATCTGAATCTGATCCCTGAGCCCAAAGTTATACCACCGAACTGTCTGACTTCTGCATGGGCGTCACTGCACCTCCAAGCACACATTAAGTTGCTTTTTTAATGGACATGAGCACACTGTAGCTGTCTTCAGACACACCACAAGAGGGCATCAAGTCCCATTACAGATGGTTGTGAGCCACCATGTGGTTGCTGGGAATCGAACTGAGAACCTCTGGAAGAACAGTCAGTGCTCTTAACCACTGAGTCATCTTTCCAGCCCCTAAATGTTTTTATACATAGTTTAAGGGAACTAGAAAGATGGCTAAGCCATCTTAGATGAATTTAAGAGCAGCAGATGTTCTTCCAAGAGATTGGAGTTCAATTCCAAGAACCCACATTACAGTTGGCAACTATCTGTAACTTCAGTACAACAGTGTCCAATTCCTGCTTTTGATCTCCTTGGGCACGAGGTCTGCAAGGCAAAATATCCATATGATAAAAATGTAATTTAGAAAGCATTTTAAATGTTCTACCAGGTGTCATGGGAAAAGCCCAGTGCCCACGAGGCTATAGGAGTAGGAAATGTTTGAAGCCAGCCTTAGCTACATAACAAGCTTTAAGATAGCCCAGGCTAGCTTGTGAGACACTGTCTCAAAACTAAAATCGTCAAAAGGAGTTCTTTAACAATAGCAGCTTTGTAAGCTCACAGATACAGCTCATGAAATTTTCACAGCTACACTGGCACAGTCCATCACAGCATGATTAAAGCCAATAAAGTGGCAACTGTTACATAAAACCAAAATATTTAATACAAAATCAAATGTAGCTGATAAGGAAAATGGAGAGAACATAAAGTAAATGGAAAACAAAATTCTCAGGGATATAATTAAGAAGAAAGTTAAAAAAGGGAAGAGGAAGAGAAAAAGGGAAAAGAAGAGAAAGAAAGGAGGAGGGAGATGAGACAGGGTTCCGCTATGAAATGCAGGCTCGCCCTCAGGCTTGCCTCAGCCCCAGGAGCCCCTGGAGTACAAAGCTGTCCCAGCTCATCTGGCTTGTGATGTGCTCCTAGCAAAAGAGGCCTTTTCAAAAGGAAGAGTTCTCATTATTTTTTGAGACAGGATCTCACTATGTAGCCCTGATTATGCTCCGACTCCCAACGCAGAGCAACATAGTCTCAGACTCAAAAGATCTGCCTGAACCTCCAAGTGCTAAGGTTAAAGGTGTGTACCACCATGCCTGGCAAACGTTTTTTATTTATTCCTTTATTGTTTGTTTGCTTAATTTACGATAGGATCTCATTATATAGATCAGGCCAGCCTCAAACTCATAGAGATGTACCTGCCTCTGCCTCCCAAATCCTGGGAATAAAGCATATGTCACCACGCCTGGCTCTTATTGTTTTAATTTACGAGTAGTGCATGTGGGCATGTGCACAGAAATACAAGGGCTGGTAGAGATTCCATGGAGCTGTAATTGCAGATGGTTTTAAGTTGTCTACTGAGGTTGCTGGGAATAAACCGTGAATTCTCTAAGGGAGCAATACGTGCTATGAACCATGGAGCTACTTCTCTAGTCTCAAAAGATGTATGCTAACCAAAAAATAGGGAACATTCTCACTTGGTGCTTTTCATGAGAACTCAAAAAACAAGCAAACCTTTGTTTTTAAAATGCTAAGATTTTAATATTCCTGGACTCTTTGAGCATTCCATGGGTGGCTAGGTGAGAGTAGAACTGGGGATGCATGTGTGTGCTGCTACATGGGAGTAGAAGTGGGGATGCATGTGTGTGTGTGTGTGTGTGTGCGTTGCGTCGCCTTGGCCTGGTACAGCATGGGTGTTATAGCAGAAGCAATCCCACGCAGGCAGTGAAAGAAGGATCCGTAACAACTGAACCTGCCAGCAGCAAAGAAGTATTTTGGGCTGTGATCACTTTATAGAGAAATTCTATATAGTGATTTATATAAATCTATATAGGCAGAGAAATTCTAACCACTTGAAATAAAAGCTGGTTTCTGGTTAAAACAAAGAACAGGAAGCAAAATTACTTGTGATTAAAAAGTTTCCAAGAGATGAAGATAAGCAATTCATTCCTGAAATATAAAAATAAGAAACCAATTCCCAGATTAAATCAGACACAGGTAAAAGGGAAAATTGAAATATAGAAAAATGTATGTAGTTATTTATGAAAATAATCTATTTCTCTTGTCTATTAAATATAGATAATAATGGTACCAAAATATGACATGAGAATTTATCATGTAAAAATCCACTTAATAAAAGCGAGTTTATACATTCCTTTAAATTATGTATCCATAAAAAATTTAAACATACAAATCACACTCCCAAAACTCAAAAAATTACTTCATATAAATGAAATACAGACATATATCAATTTAGGGTCAAAATCATTTAAAAATATTGTTTTAAATCACAACAAATCATGTCTTACAAGAAAAGAAACAACAAGCAAACAATTATATACAACTGTCAAAGTCTCAAACCTGAATCATGGTGCAGGTATCACAACTCACTTAAGCAAGTGCTATTCATAGATGTTCTGATGGGATACTTAGTATCACGTGGTTAGACAGTAGATTTAAAGGAAAAATCTTGAAAAAACCAAAAGCTAGAATTACAGTTATTCTTGAAAAAAACATCCCAGTTTCAAGTATGTGTCTACAGTTGTAAATGACAGAATATGCTCCATAATGGTCAGGTACTCATTAGTAAAGCAAGGCACATAGGACCACATTGTGATAAAGGTGCATTTTCTTTGGCCCTATAACTTCTTTAAATATCTGGGAGATCCTTGAGATGACTTTCAACATAATTACTTTTTATAAATCCCGGGTAAAAATATATGTATAATAATCAAATATTCTACAATGAATGTTTAAGTAGAGTGAGTGATACTAACGCCTTTAAGAACTAAATAAAACCAAACTCAAATGGGGTGGTGGTGCATGCCTTTAATCCCAACACTCTGAAGGCAGAGGCAGGCAGGTCTCTGTGAGTTCCAGGCCAGCATGGTCTACACAGTGAGTCCCAGGCAGCCCGTGGGGGGGGAGGGGGGGGGGGGGGGGGGGGGGGGGGGGGGTGGGGGGGGTGGGGGGCGGGGGGGGAGGGGGGGGCATAGTTAAGATGCTGCCTCAGAAAGAGAACAAAACAAAAACACTTCATTGAATGACCGCATGATGACATTTTTAAAGTCTAGAAACTTGATTTGTAAGAATAGTATTCTATTTTATGGTTCAGAGCAGAATGTCGATTAATTTCCTTTTGGAATTTCTTAATAGACTCTTTTTTAAATATCAAGCTGCCTTTTCTTCACATGAAATTCTGTGTCATTCCATAGGAATTGATGTAAACATTTCAGTCCTGAATCTGTACCTTACAACTTGCACAGCATTCAGTAAAGGGCGGCAGCTGCTGAGGGGCTTCCTCCCAGGGTCTGTGCCTAATGTTAACACAGCTCTCAGCTGGCACCCTCTCCACCAATTCACACCCTTCTTTTAGTCAAAGTAGCTGAGAAATAACAAATACACCTTTAAAAGCATAAAATTTAAATAATCAAAGGGTTATTATAAAAGCATGACACAATAACACTTTTGAATGTCATTAAAACACAAACCACATTACACAAAATTTCAGCATCAATATATATGACACAGTCTAGGTTACAAGCCCATTTTCCCCCAAATATTATTTCCTTATAAATTTTTATACTTGGAATGAATATACATTCAGCCCAATTACTTTTTAGCTGACTAGAAAGGGAAAATATAAATGATGCATAAAAGATTTTCAGACACCTAAAATGTATTAAAACTTTAACAGCCTTACTCTCCAATTGCTTCTTTGTATATATTTCTGTAAGGTTAAAACAGGGTAGACTAGATCTAAGTAACCATTAATTTTGAATCCACACTGTATTAACATACTTGCCCACAAAATGCTTTAATATGAGCAGAACATGAATCTGTCCTCTTGAATTCTGTATATTTGCAAGATCTGGGTTGTACTTAGTCATAGGTTCTAGGACATAAACTTAAATGCTGTGGTGGTCTCACACCATGCTCAAAATAGAAGGCAGTCACTGAAAACCATAAACCTGGCACTCAGAAAGCCTGCTGTCACTTTACCCTCACTGGTGCAATGACGTCAAATACTTTGAATGTATATAAGTACTTTGAAAGTCTGAATGGAATTGGTTAGCCATGTTCCCCGTTGAGAGTACATTTGCTCTAGCAAGATAAAATAGCCAGTCCTAGGTTGCCAACGGAGCCTTCCACAGTTCTTAATAACAGTGCTTTTGAGTCAAACTCCACTTAACAAAAATCTATTAGAACTACATAAAAATAATTATCTTTTTACAGGTTTGTATCGATTAGAACAAAGTTTTAAACTATATACAATATAAATGGAAGAATAAAATAGATCTTATATTCAATAGGTAATTCTGCATATGGTCAATAATTAACTTATATTCCAAATATAAACTACATTTTTGCTTCCCAGTTTATTTTACTATTTCTAATATATGCTCTCTTCTTTCAATCTATTATTAAATAATTCATAATTTATATCCCCAACTCCAGTGTTAAAAAAAAAAGGAAAATCTACTATTTTAAAGCAAATGGTTGCTCCTTCCCAGAAGCACTCATGGGAACACCAGAGGAAACCCCGGCGGCAGTCACATCTTCCAGACACATGATCAGATGGGGAGAGTGGGCTTTAAGACATAAAAGCTTCTAAATAGTCATAGAACTTAAAATATAATGCACCTCCTTTAAAAACAATGTAGTGAGGTGGGCAGAGTGGCCCATACACTTAACCCATCACTCAGCAGGCAGAAGCTGCCAGATTAGATATTTGTGAGTTCAAGACCAGTTGGACCTACATAATGAAAATTTGCCTTAAGAAAAAGAAAGTTACAATATGCTTTAAGGAAAAAAAAAAGTAAGACTAAGGCAGTAGGAAATGTCTGCAAGAAAATCAGCTGACACTCTTTTGATTGTTGTTTCTGTCAACAGTTGCAGATTAAAAGAAATTCCTACTGCAGATTAACAAGAAAATTCTCCATTTCAAAACTACATTCAATATGTGTTTCATAGTTTAGATTTCTAACAATGGAGGCTGGATAGTAATCATTATTTTCAATTATTAAATGAGTATTTAATCCCTTTAAATTCATTTAAAACTTTTAATGGCAACACACACAAATTCAATTTATGGTAATGATGAGAATAATGAGAAAAGAAAGAGAACTGGGAAATGATGGGTAAACTCCTTTTACCCATCATTGCCAGTCACTGCCTCTCTACATGGGAGAACCAAACTGCATCAAAGCAGTAAAGGGTCAGACACACACAGAGAGACTCTTTCTACACTACATTTAAATTATTCAATCCCAGATTACTTCATCAAAGCTTATGGAGTTAAACAAATAAAATTTAGCAGGCCTTTCCTTAGTAATCTTCTGTATAAATATAAAAATCCCAGATACATGAAAATGGTTTTAAATTATATTTGTTTGTTCACAGCTTGATAGGCAATTATAAATTTCCATTTAAATAGTTCATGTGACTTGATACATCTGAATAGAAGGAATAAGGTTAAGAAAATGTGATAATTGTAGGCAGATCTACCTTGCAAATCTTGGTCTTTATTTGCATGTGTGTGCTCTTGCAAAGGCTGCACTGGACAGTTCTGCAGCAACTAAAAGGCTGAAGTCATTGCGAGCTCAGACTTCAGGCCATCTCCCAGTGTCCCCTGTAGCCCTACTTCCTGGACACACGTCCAGGCCTGGCTGCAGATGGTGTACACATTTCATCCTGAAGGTTACACATTTTCAAACCATTTGAGCAGAGTGATCAGACTTAGCATGATGATTTCTTCATAGAATCTGCAGAAATCCTCTGGGCAAGATTACTGTTGAGGTTCCTAGGGCACCATTGTGAGAATCCGGTTAAGGACAGGAAATGACTATGCTTTTGTGGGATTTCCTGCAGGCTTGGGATCGTAACCGTACAAGAAAGTAGCTGCTATTACAAGGACAGCTCCAAGGAAAAAGACACTAAATAGGATGAAGAAAAAGAAATGGAGAAAGTCAGATTAAAAGCAAATTAAGTTCTTCACTATATTGTATCTGTACTACATCTACATCTGTACTATAAAAACAAGTGTAATTTGGGAAAGAAATATTCAAGAAACATAGTAATAAATGTTGAGTACTTCCTATGATCCAGGTGATCAGCTAAGTACTTTACATGTAAAATTCATTTTGTTCGTGAATGACTTGAAGCAGTACAAGAATTAGCTGCATTTTGTACCTTCAGGAAAGGCTTTACAAGGCTTTAAAAACTTGCCCCAAAGTCCCAAATAAGTCGGAGGTAGGCTGCAGTGCAGCCCCTGGCTGCAAGCCTGCACTGTGTGGTGGAGCACCTCAGCGACATGCACATTCTGTATGGATTCATTCTATAAAAGGCCCGAAGTGTTAATAATATAAAATGTAAAAAGAAAAGTTCATTATTTTATGTCCAAAGAAAAATAAAACTTAGGACCAATGATTACAAGATGTTGAAAAGAAGGAGATGATATAGCATGCGTTCCTCTTGATTCTATGTATGCAGAAATACAATATATGTCATAAAAACTAGACATAAACCAAACTACCAATTGTACCTTGTTATATACAGTTTTAATGCAGCTAGAATCATAGATTCATTTTGGCTTTAAGATTTCTATAATGATTCAAAGTCAGTATCTTCAACTTAAAAAAAAAAAAAACTCTAAAAGGACAGGGATTACTGGTCGTTTGATTTGATTTATTTGTTACACAGTTTTACTATGCAGCCCAAGCTGGCCTCAAATGTACAGAGCTTCACCTGGACGTCATGAATAAGGCAGTGCCAGTGTGCGCATCCAACATCACCCTTCACACCCCTCCCCCATCTATAAATTCAGCCATCAAATTTCATGCACTTTTTCCTGACACTGGTACCGTAGTAGATCCCAGTCCTTCAACCACACTTCCCTTTCTATCAATAAGTGTTTATTGATAATGATTCAGGTCTACTGTCCAAGACTGACTCCGCTGGAGTGAGTTACTCTAATGCTCACCACACTGTGATTAATGCATTATTTGCATATGTGTTCTCCTGCTCAGCTATGTTACTCTTCATTCATTATAAACAGAAACCTATCATACTATGATTATTTCAATGATTTGAGCACCCTCTTTAATGAGCTGTATATATGCTGCCATTCACATGCTGACCAGGTTACAATTAATCTTGCGTCTGGTTTTCTATGATCTTCTTGAACACACCCTTCTCATTCATAGGTTTCTTTTTTCCAAAATCTAGCGGAGTGATTGCTGGCACAAAGTGGCACTTACCAAACTTTTGGAAAGTGAATAAGCAAACCTTAATGGAATCCTGGTAATAGGAACAACAGAATAAGACACACAAGAAGGGAATTAGATGCTGGGCAGTGGTGGTAGCGCACGCCTTTAATCCCAGCACTCTGGAAGGCAGAGGCAGGTGGATTTCTGAGTTAGAGGCCAGCCTGGTCTACAGAGTGAGTTCCTGGACAGCCAGGGCTACACAGAGAAACCCTGTCTGGGGAGGGGGGTTTAAGGGGAGAAGGAATTAGAACAGAAAGAAAAATAAAATGGATAGAAGTATTTTACCTGGTTGGCACAAAATCTTGCAACCAAAAATAAGATATGATTGTTGATAATATTATGGATAAGGAGGTCGCAAATCCTTTTAAAATGTTATCTGCATACTTGATGACAGCAGCTATTACAAGGCCTCCAAGTGCCTGTCAAAATTTTAAGAGAACATTTTTTTAAATGAACATAAAACTGCTTTTCAAAACAATTTCATTTCTCAGGGAAGATTTAAGGCTTATGTTCTACAAATACAATTATATCACAGCAAATGATTCATTAAAAACAACAGACTTCCAGTTTTGTTTCATAGCCCTCAATGTAACCATCAAAACAATCTAAGGTTTGCTGTAGTAGAATTTGATCAAATTACAAATCTTCTCTTTTCATCAGATTCAATAATGAGACAGCACTTGTTTGGACAGCTGAAGGAACAAGCACATATGAAGTTCAAGTTTGAAGAAAAATGTCTGTTTAATTTCTTTCCAACAGTCTTCTCATGTAGTCTTATTTATTCTTCAATTCCTCCTACATTCTAATCTGCCTCTTATGGCCGTCAGGATAGACTGTTTGGTTTGGCTTGGGAGTGATTTTTTTTTTCAGTGCTAGAGATTAAACCCCACACCTATTACACAGTAGCTAAGTTCTCTTGAGCTATCCCTACAGCATATATAAAACCATTCTCAAAGTCTAGATTGTGGCTACTTACAAATAGGAGATGGGGGAAGCTGGAGAGATCGCTCAGTGATTAAGGGTGCTTGCTGCTCTTGCAGAAGACCTGGGTTTAGTTCCCAGCACCCATATTAGGCAGCTCACAACCATCGGTAACTCCAGTTCCAAGGGTTCTGATGTTTCTTCTGATCTCTGCAGGCATTGCATGTTCATACATACACTCAGGCACACACAAATACACATAAAAATTAAGTAAGTAAAAACCAAACAACCAACCAAACAAACAAAAACCTTAATGAGTGATGGGTATCTCGGTTGTAAATTATTTGCCTAGTAGGTAAGAGGGCACTGGGTTTAATCCAGACAAAACACACACACACACACACACACACACACACACACACACACACAGAGACTTTACTTACTATACAAAAATTCAAAATGCTCCCAAACCCTATACTTCTTTGATGTACAGATGGGAAGTCTATACCTGCCATATTTGATGGGTCATTCATACAATGTAGGTAGATTTTAAATTATATTACTTTCAGGTTATGTATATGCTCATACATAAAACAAAATTTTGTTTAGACTTGAGTCACAGGGATTATCTCATTATGTATATGTAAATATTCCAAAATCTCACACCCTTAATTATCTCAAACTGATAAAAGACCATTGGTATAACCTGGCTTTGTTTTCTACCAAACCCTATATATCTGCTTCCAAACCAAACCAAGGGTACCCACTCTAACTGCCTTCTATAATAACGGAAGCTTAATTTACAAAAGTCATGAATTATCCCATTGGACTTACTATAAATTATGTTTGAATCAACATTTCAGGGAAATACTGTTATTCATCTATTTATTCCCTGTTGGATGCTTCATACCAGTTATACCAACTTAAAAAAAAAATGTTGTGTGGTGGCTCATGCCTTTAATTCCAGCAGTCACTAGGCAGAGGCCAACTTATCTGTGACTTTGAGGCCAGCATGATATACATACTGAGTTCCAGTAAGAGCTATGTAGAGAGATCCTTTCTAAAGTAAAACAAACGAAACCATTTTTAGCCCTCTCTTAAAGGAGAGCTTTCCTATAACTAGGGTGTGTGTGTGTGTGTGTGTGTGTGTGTGTGTGTGTGTGTTCTCTATGTATACCACACCTCCATCTTTAATTCTCTCTAGCTTCCCCTTTGGGCCTTCTCCTCCTTTTATAAGATGGAAACACCCTTCTTTCTTTAAAGGCACCACTGTTCTTTGACACTTCTCTACTTGCTGGGTCCTCAAGCTTAATGACTTCAAGTAACTCTAGCAAAGTACGCTTTAAAGAAAATAATTTCAGCCCTAACCCTAACCCCCCCCCCAAAAAAAAGAAAAAAGAAAGCTGGGCAGTGGTGGCACATGCCTGTAATCCCAGCACCCTGGGAGGCAGAGGCAGGTGGATTTCTGAATTCGAAGTCAGCCTGGTCTACAGAGTGAGTTCCAGGACAGCCAGGGCTACACAGAGAAACCCTGTCTCGAAAAAATGAATCCAACCCCCCCCCCAAAAGAATGACTTCTTCTTTTGTATATTTTCCAGAATAACAAGGATGTATTTTTTGGAGATGAAATTAGTCATCTCTTATACAATTAAAGCCACATTCACACTGAAAAAATTTGACAGAAATATTCTAATATGTAAATATAAAATAAAATTTAAAAACTTGTATAGTTATCTCAAAAGGCTCCTTCCATCTTTAAAGGGCTGACCACGGCTTTTCTATGCATAATAGAATGCATAGAATTTTCAATGATAATTGCAGTAGAAAAATCAGAAGTTATATTTACCCTAAGTTTTAACTATTAAATATTATTTTTTGAGACAGGGTCTCTATATATAGCCCTGGATGTCCTGTAGCTTGCTATGTAAACCAGCTGCCATCAGACTTGCAGAAATTCTGTCTGTGCCTCCAGAATGCTGGGATTAAAGGTGTATGACCCCACAGCCCAGTTTCACTATTTAATTCTTTTTTAAAAATTACTGCCATGCGGTGGTGGCGCACACCTGTAATCCCAGCACTTGGGAGGCAGAGGCAGGCGGATTTCTAAGTTCGAGGCCAGCCTGGTCTACAGAGTAAGTTCCAGGACAATCAGAGCTACACAGAGAAACCCTGTCTCAAAAAAAAAAATATATATATATATATATATACATATATATATATATACTATTAATTAATTTATCTATCTATCTGTCTGTCTGTCTTCTATCTATCTGTTATTTGTATATGGATATTTTGCCTGCATGCATGCCCATACCTACCTACCTACCTACCTATCTATCTATCTACCTACCTACCTATCTACCTACCTACCTACCTATCTACCTACCTACCTACCAATCAATCAATCAATAGGTCTGCACCCCTTAAATACCAACACACCAGTAGCCATTTTAGTTCTCTGTATTGAAGCAATATTCAGTAATATTAAATAAAAGACTTAAATGCTTTACCTGCAGAACAACAACTATCCACGTCAGTTGATTATATCCCTGAAAAAATCCATTCTTTGATACCAATTCTCCATCATAAACATATACACCCATTAATCCAAATATACTCCCGAAGAAACCTAAAAGAAAGTGAGACCTAGGTCATACAGCAGTCTTTCTGAAGAGATTTTTCTGTCAACAATCCTGTTCCCTTCTCCCCTGCTCCAATTGGCAGGGTCCTGCTTGGTGACGGAGAATAACCGGGACTCAGCACGTAGCAGGCACTGGACTGGAGCTCCTGTTTCTGTTGCCTTCGTCTCCCTAGGACTGGGACTACAGGCCTGCACCATGCTGCACAATTTATTTCTTTTTGATGAACACCTTTAAAATATTTCACTTGAATTGGGTGGTGCTGGCAAATGTCTTTCATCACAGCACTAGAGAGGCAGAGGCAGGTGGATCTCTGAGTTTGAAGCCAACCTGGACTACCCAGAGAAACCCTGTCTCAGGAAAAACCAAATCACTTGATTTAGATATAAATTTTACATAATACTATATGATGACTACAAAACATATACACATACAGAGAGACATGAAAATATTTTTAAAAACAATTTACCAACCATTAAACACTATAATATTTAAATTACAGAATTTAAGTTACTAGATTGGTGATCCATTCAAACATTTATAAAATGCCTGCCTGTAGTATTCCACTGTATCATCAACTTCTTATTGCTATGACCACATTTGTATGAGTGACATTCATAATTACAAGAAAGCTAACATATATAACATAGAATTTCTTTGTAAAAGTTTTAACTAATACAGGCAATGAACATGAGCTACAAAAAAGAACATAAAGCTAACTGATTTTCTAGTTCTAAGTCTGTCATGCATTTGTTTTGGTTTTGGTAGTGGACATGTGCATAAAAATATACTTGACAGTGAAAGTAGAAATGTGAAGTGCCACAGCTTCTGGCCCTAACACCTACCCTAACTGTGTATAAGTTCACAACAGCTTCTGTCCTAACACCTACCCTAACTATATATAAGTTGACAACAGCTTCTGGCCCTAATGCCTACCCTAACTGTATATAAGTTCACAACAGCTTTTGGCCCTAACACTTACCCTAACTGTGTATACGTTCACAACAGCTTCTGGCCCTAACATCTATCCTAACTGTATATAAGTTCACAACAGCTTCTGGCCCTAACATCTACCCTAACTATATATAAGTTCACAACAGCTTCTGGCCCTAATGCCTACCCTAACTGTGTATAAGTTCACAACATCTTCTGGCCCTAACACCTACCCTAACTGTGTATAAGTTCACACCAGCTTCTGGTCCTAACGCCTACCTTAACTGTATATAAGTTTACAACAGCTTCTGGCCCTAACGCCTACCCTAACTGTGTATAAGTTCACAGTTATATAGTCTATGGCTGACTGCTTTCCATGTGACATTGTAAGTTTTTTTAAAATAATCAACTTTATTTTTAAGATTTTTTTTTAAAGTACAATACTTGATAATCAAAACTCCAGGCTAAGAAGCGGTCAAGCCATCATCAGAGTCTGTATGACTTAAGTCTCAGTGTCAGAGGAAACTGGCCCAGTGAATGTCATTGCTGAACTCCACATGTCAATACAGCCTCCAGACCCAGAGCGCTGTCGGCTTTATGGAAACCTACAGGGCACAACCTACAACATACATTAGGAATGCCATCAGAGAGGGTATGTGTGATGGTTGTAAAAAAGCTATAGCTGGGTAGAGTGTGGGGACCATGGAAAATTCATTTGTACAAGTTCTAACCATTTCATAGGTCTCATTTTACCATGAACTAACCATGGAATGTGACTTAAAAAATGCCCAAAGGCATACAGTTTAAAATTTAAATTGGGCTGGAGAGAGGGCAAAGTGGCTCAGAGCACTGATTGCTCTTCCAGATGGCCTGAGTTCAATTCTCAGCAACCACATGGTGGCTCACAACCATCCGTAATGAGATCTGATGTCCTGTTCTGGTGTGTTTGAAGGGAAAAACAATGTACTAACATACATAAAATTAAAAAAAAAAAAAAAAGACAATTACTAAAATACATATTTAATACATGTTGGAGCTAGAAAGTCCTCCAAAGTGTTCAAGAATTGTTCTCTCTCTCTCCCTCTCCCTCCCTCTCTCCCTTCCCCCCCCCCCTCTTTCTTTCCACCATTATGAGGATGGGCTTAGTGGGAAGCCATAGGTCACTTGGAAGCATGCCTATGATCAGGACTGTGGGTCCTTAGTCTCTTCTCTATTTCTATTTATTGTGCCAACATAAATAAAAACCTTCCTCAGCCTTGCATATTCTGATGCTATATGTCCTGCTCTGCCACAGGTCAAAAATCAATGGAACATAAGCTTGAGGTCCCAAAATTTTAAGACTCTTTGTAAACTGATTTACTGTGACTGTTTGTCACAGTGACAGAAGGCTGTCTAAGAGCATACAAGAAAATATATGAATTATGTCAGTATATATAGACCTCTCACATTCTAATAGTGGCTGGATATTCCACTGACTTATATTAGATATCTATATAATATAATTGATCCAAATCCTTTATAGACACTAACATACTACAAGCCTCTTGGGTTGACACTTACATGATTATGACCTTTCCACCTTCTGAGACTTTCTTTGGTTTCTTTCTTCAGAAACTTAAAGTTCTTGTCATATAGATCTTTCATTTGCTTCATTAGGGTCACACCTAGGTATGACATATTATTTGGGACTATTGTGAAGGGTGTCATTTCCCTAATTTCTTTCTCCTCTGGTTTATCCTTTGAGTAGAGGAAGGCTACTGATTTGCTTGAGTTAATTTTATATCCAGCCACTTTGCTGAAGTTGTTTATCAGTTTTACGAGTTCTCTGGTGGAAGTCTTGGGGTCGCTTAAGTATACTATCATATCATCTGCAAATAGTGATATTTTGACTTCTTCCTTTCCAATTTGTATAGCTTTGACCTCCTTTTGCTGCCTGATTGCTCTGGTTAGGACTTCAAGTACCATATTGAATAGATAGGGAGAGAGTGGGCAGCCTTGTCTGGTCCCCGATTTTAGTGGGATTGCTTCAAGTTTCTGTTTAACTTGATGTTGGCTGCCAGTTTGCAGTATATTGCTTTCACTATGTTTAGGTATGGGCCTTGGATTCCCAATCTCTCCAAGACTTTTATCATGAAGGGATGCTGGATTTTGTCAAAAGCCTTTTCAGCATCTAATGAAATGACCATGTGGGTTTTTTCCCTTAGTTTGTTTATGTAGTGGATTACATTGACAGATTTCCATATATTGAACCATCCCTGCATCCCTGGGATGAAGCCTACCTAATCCCAGGTGAATTATAGTTTTGATGCATTCTTGGATTTGGTTGGTCAGGATTTTGTTCAATATTTTTGCATCAATGTGCATGAGGGAGATTGGTCTGAAGTCCTCCTTCCTTGTTTGGTCTTTGTTTGGTTTAGGTATAAGCATTATTGTGACTTCATAGAATTCCCCACTAAACCCATCTGGTCCTGGGCTTTTTGTTTGTTTGTTTGTCTGTTTGTTGGGAGACTATTAATCTTTCCTCAGGATTTATGGGACTATTTAGATGATTTATCTGATCCTGTTTTAACATTGGCACCTGGTATGTATCTAAAAAGTTGTCCGTTTCATCCAGGTTTTCAAACCTTGTTGAGTATAAGCTCTTGTAGTAGGATCTGATGATTTTTTTGAATTTCCAGTTTCTATTGTTATGTCTCCCTTTTCATTTCTGATTTTATTAATCTGGATACTGTCTCTGTGACCTCTGATTAATCTGGCTAAGGGTTTATCTATCTCGTTGATTTTTTTCAAAGAACCAGCTCCTTGTTTTGTTGATTCTTTGTATAGTTTTTTTTTTTTTTTTTTTTTTGCTTCTGTTTGGTTGATTTTGGCCCTACATTTGATTATTTCCTGCTTGGGGGTATTTGCTTCCTTTTGTTCTAGAGTTTTCAAGTGTACTGTCAAGCTGTTAGTGTAAGCTCTCTCCATTCTCTTTTTGGAGGCACTCAGAGCTATGAGTTTTCCTCTTAGCACTGCTTTCATTGTGTCCCATAAATTCTGGTATGATGTGTCTTCATTTTCATTAAATTCTAAAAAGTCTTTAATTTCTTTCTTTATTTTTTCCTTGACCAAGCTATCATTAAGGAGAGCATTGTTCAAGGTTCATGTGTATGTGTGTTTTCCATTGCTTTTGTTTGAGCTTAAGAGCAGCCTTAGGCCGTGGTTCTCTGATAAAATACATGGAATGATTTCAGTATTTCTGTATCTGTTGAGGCCCGTTTTGTGACCAATTATATGGCCAGTTTTTGAGAAGGTACTATGAGGTGCTGAGAAGAAGGTACATTCCTTTGCTTTAGGGTGGAATGTTCTATAAATATCTGTTAGATCCATTTGGTCCATAACTTCAGTTAGTTTCACTGTATCTGTTTAGCTTCTGATTCTATGATTTGTCCATTTTTGAGAGTGGGGTGTTGAAGTCTCCCACTATTATTGTGTGGGGTGCAATGTGTGCTTTGAACTTCATTAAAGTTTCTTTAATGAATGTGGGTGCCCTTGCGTTAGGAGCATAGATGTTCAAAATTGAGACTTTTGTTCATTTTGGTAGACTTTTCCTTTAACCAGTATGAAGTGTCCTCCTTATCTTTTTTGACAACTTTTGGTTGAAAATCAGTTTTCTTTGATATAAGTATGGCCACTCCAGCTTGTTTCTTAGGACCATTTGCTAGGAAAATTGGTTTCCAATCTTTGACTCTTAGTTACTGTCTTTGACACCGAGGTGGGTTTCTTGTATGCAGCAAAACGTTGGGTCCCGTTTTCGTATCCAGTCTGTTATTCTATGTCTTTTTATAGGGGAATGCAGACCATTGATATTAAGAGATATTAAGGAAAAGTGAATGTTGCTTATTATTATCTTCTTAGTTAAAGGTGACATTCTGGTTATGTATCTACCTTCTATTGGGTTTGTTGAAAGATTACCTTGTTGATTTTTCTACGGTGTGGTTTGCTGCCTTGTATTGGTATTTTCCACCCATTATGCTTTGCAGAGCTGGATTTGTGGAAAGATATTGTGTAAATTTGCTTTTGTCATGGAATGTTTGTTTTCTCCTTCTATGGTAATTGAAAGTTTTGCTGGGTATAGTAGTCTAGGCTGACATTTATGTTCTCTTAGGGTCTGTATGACATCTGCCCAGGCTCTTCTGGCTTTCATAGTCTCTGGTGAGAAGTCTGGTGTAATTCTGATAGGTCTGCCTTTATATGTTACTTGTCCTTTTTCTCTCACTGCTTTTAATATTCTTTCTCTGTTTAGTGCATTTGGTGTTTTGATTATGTGACGGGAGGTATTTCTGCTCTGGTCCAATCTGTTTGGAGTTCTGTACGCTTCTTGTATGTTCATGGACATCTCTTTCTTTAGGTTAGGTAAGTTTTCACCTATAATTTTGTTGAAGATATTTACTGGGCCTTTAAGATGTAAATCCTCGCTTTATTCTATACCTAAAATCCTGAGGTTTGGTCTTCTCATTATGTCCTGGATTTCCTGGATGTTTTGGGTTACAAGCTTTTTGCATATTGCATTTTCTTTGACTGCTGAGTTAATGTTTTCTATGGAATCTTCAGCATCTGAGATTCTTCTATCTCTTGTATTCTGTTGTTGATGCTTGCATCTATGACTCCTGAATTCTTTCCAAGGTTTTCTATCTTCAGAGATGTCTCACTTTGCAATTCCTTTATTGATTCTATTTCCAGTTTCAGATCCTGAATAGTTTTGTTCAGTTCCTTTACTTGTTTGTTTTTTTCCTGAAATTCTTTACAGAATTTTTGTGATTCCTCTTTAGGGGCTTCTACCTGTTGACCCATGTTCTCTCCTGTGTTTCTTTCAGGGATTTTTGTGATTCCTCTTTAAGGGCTTCTGCATGTTGACCCATGTTCTCCCATAATTCCCTATGGGATTTTTGTATTGCCTCTTTAAGGGCTTCTACCTGTTGACCCACAGTCTCCCATATTTCTTTAAGTGATTTTTGTGTGTCCTCCTTAAGGGCTTCTACCTTTTGATCCATATTCTCATGTCTTTCTTTAAGGGATTTTTGTGTTTCTACCTGTTGATCCATGTTCTCCTGTATTTCTTTAAGGGAATTATTTATGTCCTTCTTGAAGTCTTCCATCAACAATATGAGATATGATTTAAAATCTAGCTCTTGCTTTTTTGATGTGATGGAGTATGCAGGATTTGCTGTTGTGGGAGAACTGGGTTCTGATGGTGCCATGTTGCCTTGGTTATGGCTGGTAATGATCTTGTGTTTGCCTTTGGCCATCTCGTTATCTCTGGTGTTAGCTGGTCTTGCTATCTCTATCTTCTCTGTCCTGCTAGCCTGTGTTTTTGTACTCCTGGGATTCCTTTTCTTTGCAATGCCCTGTAAACAACTGGTTCTCCAGGGAGTGTCAGGTGATGGGGCCAAGTCTGTGGCAGACTTGGCAAGGGTTGAATGCCCTGCAGGCTGCTATTTCTCAAATGTTCTGCTGCTGCCGGATTTCAAATGCTCTGCTGATGCTGGTTTTCGAATGCCCCGCTTCTACCAGTTCGAATGCACCTACTAGTGCCAGTTCTCTAATGCCATGCTCCTGCCCGTTCTCTAGAGAGTATCAGGAAGTAGGCTCTTCCCCATGTCAGAAAGGGCACAGATCAAATAACCTACTCCTGCCAGTTCTCCAGAGAGTATAAGGAAGCAGGATCTTCCCCGTGTCAGATGTGGCACAGGTCTACCACATCCGATGGATGGGGCAGTGACGATGGATGGGGCAGTAGCGATTAACCTGCTCCTGCCAGTTCTCTAGAGAGTATCAAGAAGTGGGATCTTCCCCGTGTCAGATGTGACACAGGTCTCTGAAAGCAGGACTCTCTCTAAGCGCAGGACTCCCTGCAGGTCAAATGCTCTCTTGCAGGATACGTGCCCAGACAGCTGTAGAGCTGCCCAGCTCCTACGTGCAGAAGGAACCCAGGCAGACTGTGTCCTGAGTGATCTTTCACTCTGTTGCTCCCTGTGTACCTGGCTGAGCTGGCTGCTTGGTCACAGGAGTCAAGATGGTCCTCTAGTTTCTTTCTAAGATGCGGTCTACTTATGCGGCCTGGTCGGTTTCCTGCCTCAGCTTCATGAGTGCTAAGATCAGAGGTGTGCACCACCATACATGACTGGTATAGTTATTTGGAAATATATATTAGAAAGCCTTTAAAAACTTACCAAGTTGAATGTTTCTTATCCACACTGATTGTTTTGTTTCTTTTAAGATTTTCTCAAAATAAACTCCAGCAAAGCCACTTGAAAAACAGGCTGTGAGAACCGCCATGAGGCCTACAAACTGCGAGCCCGTTGAAAGTTCCTTAGAGCTCTGCTCTGGAGAATCTGAAGGCCACTGAATAAAAACAAAAGCAACACTCAGAGGGTAGTGAGATGGCTCAGTGGGTAGGGACACGTGCAGCCAAGACTGACAACGTGAGTCTCATCCCTGTGGCCCACAAGGTAGCTGGAGAGGAGCGACTCTCACAAGCTGTCCCTGACCTCCACAAGCACAATTGTGAAACTGCCTCAGCAGAAGAGAAGCTACCTCAAGCAGAGTAGGAACAGAAGCTGGTAGGAAGGGAACCACAAACACTGTGAGGAAAATACAACCCATCAAAACATGAAAGACTGTGAAAATACTGTCCCAGGCACAGTACCCATAGGATTTGGATGTTACTGACCATGGTGTAACCATTTAACTATTGTTAAATATTCCTTCCCATCTATGTTTCACTCTTCTGATGTTCTGAGACTTACTAAGCCACTTTTAACGAAACTATGCATTTTAAACTATGTCTCTCCATGTACAGTGATTTCATGAGGATATGCTCATACATGTGTCTCATGTACTTTGATCATACCCTCTCCATCATTACCCCATCTGCATTCCCACTGCTCCACTTCATCAAAATAGCTCTTCTATTTTCTTTCTTTTTTTTTTTCCTTAAGATTTATTTGCCAGCGGTGGTGATGCACGCCTTTAATCCCAGCACTTGGGAGGCAGAGGCAGGTAGATTTCTGAGTTCGAGACCAGCCTGGTCTACAGAGTGAGTTCCAGGACAGCCAGGATACACAAAGAAACCCTGTCTCAAAAAACAAAAACAAAACAAAAAAATATATATATATTTATTAATTACATGTAAGTACACTGTAGCTGTCTTCATACACTCTAGAAGAGGGCATCAGATCTCATTATGGATGGTTGTGAGCCACCATAGGGTTGCTGAGATTTGAACTTAGGAACTTCAGGGATGGTTGTGAGCTAACATAGGGTTGTTGGGATCTGAACTCAGGACCTTCGGAAAAACAGTCAGTGCTCTTAACCTGCTGAATCATCTCTCCAGCCCCATCCTTTCTATTTTCATATCTTCTTTTTTATTCTAGATTTCTCTCTCTCTCCTTTTTATTGTTTTGGATCCTTTTTTTTCCCCCAAGACTGAGTTTCTTTGTGTAGCCCTGGGTGTCCTGGAATTAGCTATGCACCAGAATGGCCTTGGGATCCATCTGCCTCTGCCTCCCAAGTGCTGGGATTAAAGGTGTGAGCCACCAGGCATAGCCCTTAATCTTAATTTTTCAACAGCAAAATTCTTCTATTTTGCTTCTATTATTCTTCTATTATTCTATTAATTCTTTTTTTATGATCTCCAGTTCTACATTTTCCTGTAAACAACATAATTTCATTTTTTATGAATAAACAAATCTCCCTTGTGTGTATATCACATGTGTGTCTATATATACACATGTATATATAACACATTTCCATTATCCATTGACACACTGATAGATATTTAAACTGGTTCTATAACTTTAACTATTGTGAACAACTCTGCAATAAATATTAATATCTCTGTAGTATGTTTAAAATATAATTTAAAACGATATAGCTGCATCGCGTGGTAGTATTTTTACTTACTGAGCAAGATGGTTCAGAAGAGAAAGTGTTTGCTATGCAAGCCTGACAACCTGAGTTCAATTCCTATAGCCCACATAAAGGTGGAAGGAGAGAACTGACTGTATCAAGTCGTCCTTTGACCTCCACATATACTCTATGATATGTGTGGGGGCGTGTGAGCACACATACACATATACAGGTAAAATTAAAATCTTCCCATGGAAAAACCTCCACTCTACTTTCCAACTGGCTGTTCAGAATTAATTACATCCCAATCAGAGGAGCATTAAGATTGATTTCCATACCTTCTGTTGTTTGTTTTGCTGATAACAGCCATTCTGATTACGACAAAATGAACTCAGTGTAGTGTTGATTTACATTTCCCTAATGGCTGACGAGGATGATGGTGATCATTTCAGAAATGTTTATGAGGTATTGGTATTTCTTTTGAGAACCATCTGCTCAGTTCATTTGCCTGATTATTCACGGGCTTAGGACTTCTGGATGCTTGGTTGTTTTTTTTTTTTTTTTTTTTTTCAGTTCTTTATATAACTAACTGCATGTCAATCGTCTGATGAGGAGCTTGTGAGCACCCTCTTCCCCTCTAAGGTTGTCTCTCCAGCCTGTTTACATTGTCATACAGCTTTTATGTTTCATGCACTCATATCTGTCAATTCTTGCTACTGCTTGCTCGAATTGGAGTCTATCCAAAAGGCCTTGCTGTGAGCCATCTCTTAAGTGCTGTCCCTGTTCCCTTTCACATTCTCCAAGGTTTCAGGGTTTACATTAACATCTTCAATACATTTGGACCTGAGTTCTGAGCTGGATGAGAATGTGCCTACTCTCAGTCTTGTACTGTGGATACATATGCATAGCTTCTGACACCATTTGTTGAAGAGGCCATTCTTCAATGTATTCTGTACTGGCTAGGCATGTCAACTTGACACAAATTAGCATCATCAGAGAGGAAGGAACTTTACGTAAGGAAATGCCTCCATGAGATCAGCTGTAAGGTATTTTCTCAATTAGTGATCAGTGAGAGAGGGCCCAGTCCATTGTGGGTGATGCCATCCTTATTCTGTTGGTCCTGGGTTCTATAAGAAAGCCAGCTGAGCAAGCCAGGGAAAGCAGGCCAGTAAGCCGAACCTTCCATGGCTTTTGCATCATCACCTGCCTTCATCTTCTATCTTGAGTTCCTGCCTTTGATGATGAACAGTGATTGGAAGTGTAAGCCAAATAAACCCTTTCCTCAACTTGCTTTTTGGTCACGGTGTTTCATTGCAGCAATAGAAATCTTAAGACATATGGATTAATCACCTGTGTCAATAATCAGGTGGTTTATTTCTGAGATCTCATCCAAGGGTCTGTTTTGTGTCATACCATGCTGTTTTTATTATCACAGCTCTAAAACATAATTTGAAAATAGATACTGGGATACCTCCAAAACTACTTTGTGAATGGGGCAGAGGCAGGACCACTGTAGTCTACAGTAGACTAGAATTCACTAAGACAGCCTCAAATTCATAATAAATCTCCTGCCTCAATGTCTTCAAGGCTAGGATTAGAAGTGTGAGCCACAAGGCATTGCTAGCATTGCTATTTTTGCTCAGGAATGACTTGGCTATCAGGGTCTTTTGTGTTTTCATATAAATATATGATTCTAAATAGCAGTAACTGACATATTTCTCAGCTGTTTTACTTACATATTGGTTTGGTTTTTTGGTTTTTTGTTGTTATTGTTATTTTTGCTTTTGTGGGTTTGGCCTAGAGGGAGGATTTTTTTACTTTATTTACTTAAAATTGTTTTGTTTTTGTTTTTTAATTCTTTGTCTTTCAGTTTTTAACATCTGTTTTATGATCTAAACTGTGATCTATTTTGGAGAAAATTTCAAGATATTGTAAATCTGTACTCCTTACTTTTAGATAGAATATTCTGTATCTCTATAAGATAAGTATATTTGGTTTAAGTCTGTTGACCACTTTTGTTAATTATCTACCTATTGATAAGAGTTAGGCATTGAAGTCATCTATCTAACCTTACGATATCTAAATTTATCTCTCTTTATCTTCAGTAGTGTTGCAATCATACTTTTCATAGTTACCAGAGACTTTTCAATGTTAGTTTTTAAGGTATGGGGGATATATTACATAGTCCAGGCTAGCTTTAGCTCATAGTAATTTCTTGCCTCAGCCTCCCAAGTAAGAGGATTATAGGTGTGTGCTACCATACAAGTTTAAACACCTTTTAACAACGAAAAGGGTTCACTTCTTTTGCCTTCACTACAGCAACATGATACTAATTCCTTAATTCTTGAAACTGGCCCTCTACTATGTAAGTACTCAATATGCTTTCTGTGAGGAGGGAAACATTCTATGTCTCTGCAAATAATGTAGCCACTATCTTATGTGGCTACCAAGCACACACACCATTCACATAAACACACACAAAATAAAAAAGGAGTACAAAAGTGGGAGACAATGACTTCATGAAGAATAAGAATAAGGAATCATTAGAAAGCTCTTGGATTTGAAAAAAACAGTATCAATAAAGATGGTAGACGGTAAGGGGACCACAGGATTACTAATGACCTCAGAGGTTCGTTCCATGGTTCTCATAAAACTTAAGCTGATTTCTCTTATGCGCTGCTTTGTTTGTTAGTTGGTTGGTTTTGCTCTTTCTTAAGGCTGAGTTTCACTGTGCTATGTCTTATTTTGTTGGAGTGTTCCTTCTCTCTCTCTCTCTCTCTCTCTCTCTCTCTCTCTCTCTCTCTCTCTCTCTCTCTCTTTCTCTCTCTCTCTCTCTCCAACAGTACTACTGGCTCAAACCTACAATCCCGGCATTCTCAGGGCTGAAGCAGAAGATGGTGAGCTCAAGGCTATGTGGTGAGATCTTCTCGGAAAAAAAAAAAGTAGCTGCTGGAAAGACAGCACAGCCATTAAGAACATTAAGGTAAGGAGTAAAGCTTCTTAGATATCGAATTTTCTCTAAAATATTTTTTCATATAGGAAATGTGAAAAAAATGAAAGACAATAAAATAAAATACCCTTTAAATAAATAAAAAAACGAATAAAATAAAACCTCCCTCTAGCCCCCCCAAAACAAACAAACAAAAAAAACAAAAAAGACTTAGAAAGAAAACAATGATTACTATGTGATACAGTAGCTGTAGTGCCAGTTCATCTGCTTAGACAGGATGCTGTCCAATCCTGGAAACCACACTGGGTAGAAAACCCATGTGACAGCCTGTGCATCCTGTGCACACCTGGAGCCCCCGCTCAGAAGGCAGAACTAGCAAGACTACTGGGGCTCACTCCGATTCAGGAAGAGGCCCCTGCCTTAGAGTAATTGACAGAGAGTGGCACAGGACACCCAGCGCCCTCTTCTGATCTCTACACATATATGCATAGACTCACACAGACACATATGAATAAATTTTTTTAAAAAAAGGCAGACATGGTGGCTCGTGACTGTAATCTCAGCACTCAGAAGGCAGAGGCAGGAGAGTTGCCAGAGTTTGAGGACACACTTATCCAGTTAGGGCTACAAAACACAAGTAAGTGTGTGTGTGTGTGTGTGTGTGTGTGTGTGTGTGTGTGTGTGTGGTACTAAGGACCAAAGCAAGTCCTCTGCCTGTAAGCTATGCCATAGCCTAACTGCTCCATTCTTTACTATGAAAAATGCATTCATGTATTTATTTACTTACATCATATCACATACTCTCAATGCAGTATTTGCTTACATAGAGCCATAAAAATACGCCAGCATTTACTTGCTCAAACAGGCAATGGAACCATATTTTGTATGCAAAATATATCAGGTTTTCAAACTGTGACAGAAACGAAAGGCATACTTATCTTGAATAGTTACCTGTACAAAAGCAACTCCTGCCATCAGAATCACTAGGGAGAGCCACTGGTACACACCTAATTTTTTACCAAGCATTGACACAGAAAACAATGCTGTTGTAAGTATTTTCAATTGATATGTAACCTAAAAAGAAAACAGCAATATTATTGATGTTTGGGTTCTTTGTTTATTTGATTTTTAAAAAAATCATTAGAACTGTATCTAGATACCTGGTAAGTGGCTGCATCTAGGTTCGACAGTGCCACATAGAGTAAGTTGTTCTGAAGAGTATATATCCCTGATGGAATAGCAAGCTTCAGTGTCTCCATGGGTTTATTAAGAATTTCATCACGCAGCACTCTATTCAGTGTTCTCACACTATACTCTACAAGAAACAAATGGGGGGAAATCAGTTATTAAAGCATCTCTGCGGGAATCATAAGCTCTCTTTATAGGCTTCAGTTTTCTCACTTTAAAAACAGAAAAATGGGGACAGGAGAAAGCATGGCCACTAAGAGAAAGCATTGCTCTTGCAAAAGATCAGAATTTGATTCCCAGTATCCATACTGGGTGGCTCAAAACTGCGTTAACTCTAGCTTCATGTAGATCCCATACATCTGACCTCCGTGAGCACACGCACTTAGGTACAAAGACAAAGGCAAACACACACACACACACACACACACACAAATTAAAATTAAAAATTTAAAATAACCCCCCCCCTTTTGGAAAACATGTTTTCTCCGCATAGCCCTGGTTGACCTGAAACTCACTCTGTAGACCAGGCTGGTCTCAAACTCATGGACCCACCTATCTCTGCCTCCCAAGTGCTGGGATTAAAAGCCTGTACTACCACACTTAGCTAAAATGAATCTTTAAAAACAGGAAAATGAGCTACACTAGGATACTTTTCAGTACAAAGTATGCTTTTGATGCAAACTGTTCAAATGCCAAATATTACAAAGTAGCATATTGGCATCCTTCTCCTTATGCTTAGGTGTGCTGGAAAAGACCAAGACAGACTCTGTAGGGGCTGGAGAGATGGCCCAGCAGCTAAGAGCACTGGCTACTCTTGCAGGGCCAGAGTTCTATTTCCAGAACCTATGTGGTGGCTCACAACCATCTGTTACTCCAGTTCCAGGGGATTCAGTGTCCTCTTCTGACCTCTGCAGGCACATCTGTACATGCACAGATACATGCAGGCAAGAACATCCATATTTATATAAAATAAAAATATGGGAAAGAAAAGATTGACAATGTAAATACATATACATGTACAAATGCATTTGTAACGACCAAAAACTCAATTTATTTTTTTTAATTTTTAAATTTATTCTTCTCTCATATAATATATCTCAGCTGCAGTTTCCTCTCCTTCCCTGAGTACCCCTTTGTACCCCCTTTCTCATTCCACTCCTCCCGTTTCCCTTCAGAAAAGGACAAGCCTTCCATGGAAATCAACCATGGCATATCAAGCTGCAATAGACTAGATACCTCCCGTCATATTAAATCTGGATGAGGCAATCCAGTAGGAGGAAGAGGGTCCCAAAAGCAGACAAATAACTCAAGCCAGCCCCACCCGCATGTCCCATTAGGAGTCCCACAAGAAGACTAAGGTATACAAACATGCGCAAGGGGCCAAGGTCAGAACCACATAGGCTCCCTGACTGTTGATAGAGTCTCTGTGAGCACCTTGAGCCCAGGTACTTGATTCTGTTCTTGTAGTGTCTTTGACCCCTCTGGCTCCTAGAATCCTTCCTGCTTCTCTTCTACCTGATTTCCTGAAATCTACCCAGTGTGCCTCAAACTATTAATCAAAACAGTATTCTTCTATTGCAGTTTATAAAACTCTATAAAGATTTATTTATTTATTTTATATATAAGTACACTGTAGCTGTCTTCAGACACACCAGAAGAGGGCATCAGATCTCATTACAGATGGCTGTGAGCCACCATGTGGTTGCTGGGAATTGAACTCAGGGCCTCTGGAAGAGCAGTCAGTGCTCTTAATCACTGAGCCATCTCTCCAACCCTAAAGCAACTTTATAAAACTCTGTATTTTATCCTTCTTCAGCCTCTCGTGCCAATTGTCAAACATTAATCATTAAAAAAAGGCAAAGTACATAGAGAGTAGCCTTGTTACAACAGAAAACTGAACTTCTAGCTCAACTTGTCTCACGTAGCATGAGACCAGATGTAAAGCTTCTTTCTATAGCAGCTTGGGAACACAGGCTCTACGAATGTAAATATGCTAGCTTGTTAAAAGTTATATTTTTCACCTACCACTAAGCTGTATACCTCGGACCAGTCTGTTAGGTTTCTCCCTCTAAGAATTAGCCATCTATTTTTTCCCTAAGGGCTCGCTGTCTCTTTCTTGCTGTGCTGTAGTTCTCTGTAACTCTAGGTACTTGTTGCTGGTTGTGTGTATGGCTTGTTTCTTCACTTGGTTTGAAACTTTTTTTTTTCATTTTAAGATGTGTCTCCCCAAAAGCATTCCCGCTCCCCTAAAGCACACTCCACTTATGGCTTAGTTTGCTTTTATATTTGTTTGAGATCATTCGCAGTACCAAGGCCACACTGATTTTCCGTGTGGTTTCGTTTGTTGAAGCAAGCCTTAGTAAGTAGCCCATGCTGATCTGGAGATCAAAACATAGCCTTGATTGGCCATGGACAGACAAAGTTGCCATGTAGTCAAGTTGCATGACCTTGAACTTCTGGCTTTCCTGCTAGAATTGTTGACATGTTCCACCAGGCCTAGCTTTACACAATGCTTTGTATTTTACTTCATGTGTAGGAGTGTGTTTTGCCTGCGTGTTTATCTGTGAACTATCTGTGTGCCTGAATACAGCATCAAATCCTCTGGAACTGGAGTTATAGGTTGTAAGCTGCCATGGTGGTGGGGCGGTGTTGGGAGCTGAACCCAAGGACCTCTGTAAGAGTAGTCACTGCTCTTAACCCGAGCCCCTGCAACTTAGCTATTCAGCACCAACTGAACAACTTCCCAGCCCTGGAGTTCGATTTGGTGTACACAGTCATCAAGCCACGCTTAAGCTCACTGAGAGCTGGTCTCACCACATCTAGCCACAATGCAACTACTCTTCTTAAAGGTTTCCTGGCTCCAGTGTTAAATGCAGAAGGTACTTGTAAGATCTAGACCTTAGCAACAAAAAGTAACCTCTCCACTCTCCTGTCACTGCTGGTAGCTCATTTATAGTCTTCGATCATCGATCACACCTTCTGAGTGAAGCCTCTGAGTACTGGGAACAAGCCAGGGTATTTTTTTCAGTCTTCTTTTCCTCTAGTGTATTTATAAACTGGTCTTATCCTTGGCTTTAAGTGCTTTATGGCTATTTCCAACTTTTAGCATGAAGCAAAATGATAAAACATTTGATTTATCCCCAAATATATCTTCCCCATATGTTTTACTGCCATACCTATATAAACAACAATTTAACCTAAAAAACCTACAAATCATTCTTAACACTGTATCCACCCTCTTTCCTGACCTTCACATATATAATGTACTAGTCAAGTCATATCAAATGTTCACCACTATTAATGATTAGAGGCATGCGAGTCAAAACAGCATTTGAAATACCTCTTCATACCCAAAATGGCTATAATGAAGGGTGGGTAGAGTCTGGGGCACAACTCAGAGTATAGCCATTCACCTGGTATATATGAGGCTGTAGATTTGAAAACTCTCTCACACACACACACACACACACACACACACACACACAGAGAGAGAGAGAGAGAGAGAGAGAGAGAGAGAGAGATGATAGGCAGTAAGAAAAATGTGGTGAGAAAATAGAAACTTCATATACCACTAGTAAAAATATAAAATGGAGGTTGATGAGACGATCCTGTAGGTAGGGCAGGCGTGGTAAAGGTGCTAGCTGCCAAGCCTGCCGATCTGAGGTCAAGCTCTAGGATCTATATGGTAGAAAAGAGAACTGGTTCCTACATGTAGTCCTCTGACCTCCACACTTGCGCAATGGCACATACTCATACCTCCCTCTCACAATAAATAAAATACAATGAAAATTAATAAAACAAAACAGAATAGTGGAAAAGTTTGATAATTCCTTAAAAAGTAAACAAGAGGATCTGCAAGAAGGCTTTGCTGGAATGGCACTTGCCACCAAACCTGATCCTGGGACTCACATGGAGCAAGAACAGAAGAGATCCCACAAGTTGTCCTTTGACCTGCACTCACGCGCCATTGTGCACGCACACCCGCCACATACATATATGCAATAAACTTCTTTTGAAAAGATTTATATGAAGGACAATCAGATGACAATGACCCAGAAAGTCTGCTTTGGTGGTGGGAGAGTCTATAAACACATAGCCCCACCCAAATGAAAGCAGAAACTCCAACATTTACTTATTGCAGTGTTAACCACTGTGTCTTCCAACATGGTTCATGGTAGCCAAAAGGTAGAAATCCAGTGGTTACCAACACATGATTAAGGGAAGTGTGTATCTCATATACTATTTAGTATATAAAAAACAAAAATCTGACACATAAGCTTTGAAAATATGCTAGTGAGCTAAGCTAGACATAAGAGAATGAGCATTATATAATCCACCTTATATGAAATATCTAGAATAGGTAAATTCAGAAGCAGAATCTAAGTCACAGTTACCAAGAACTGGAGGAAAGGTAAATGAGTTGCTACTTAATAGTCAGATAGAATTTCTGCTCAGTTGTATTGAGAAAGCTTTGGAAAGTGATAGCCGTACAATATTGTGAATGTAAAAATGCAGTTACAATAACAAAGACTCACGTGCATATGCGTGCATGTGCATATGAGGTGATACTGGCTGTCTTTGTAAGTGGCTCTTTACCTTATTTTAGACAAGGTCTCTCACTTAACCTCAAGCTTGTCAAGTAGGCCAGCCTGGCAGGCAGCTGGCTCTGGGGTCCTCCTATTCCACCTCCCAGTGCTGAGATGACTAACACTGCCACGCCTCGCCATGTTTATGGGTGCGGAAGATCCAAACTCAGGCCCTCGCACCTGCACAGGAAGTGTTTAACCAGCTGGGCCATCTCCTTGAGCCCTGTCTTAATAATTTTTTCAAAAATATTGGAAAGTGAAGTCTAGGGGAATTAAATAATGCAAATGATCAAATGTGTAGTTACAATTATATTTACATATATAAAAATTAAACTAATCACATAAATTAAAGGGAAAAATACCCTAGATACCTACTACTGTCTTTGTAGACTAAAAAGATGCAGGCCATTATCTTCAAAAATTCAGCCACAACCACTGCTGTAGAAGACAGATAACGAGGCCCCTCCTCTTTTAAAGTCCTAGAATAACGCATCGTTAGAACCAGACTGGTAGTCTGAAACACCAAAATTCCCAAGGAAAGATATTTTAGGTTGGCAGACATTGTTTTTTCTTCATTTGTCTGAAAAACAAAATAAACAGGGCAAGTTAATCAAATTAAAAAGTACAGAAACTAATATCCCACCAAAAGACAGAGAGAGGTTCCAAACAAGACAAGCATCCTCTTTCTAACTAACAAGAACAACCACAAAACAAGCCAAAGACAGAGGCATCTGCCCGAAAACTCAGGCTGAAGGAAATAGGTAAAACTGATTCAGGTCTGAGGGACGGGACAGGTCAGCATTGAAATATGGATATTCTTGCCTACCTTTGTATTCTATATCAAGTGTTACACAGCACCATCTGGAACTGCAGCCGAGGAAACACAGTTTCTCTAGCCAAACAACTAAAGACAGCTGTGTTACCATTGCAGCCGAGTACTATATAAACTGTGGGGAAAGCTTTCTTAACTCTCAGCACCTGAACTAATGACAGTAGAGGTGTCGACCCCTCTCACAACAGAATCTACAGACAGGGACTTTGGAGTGGAGCCCTGTTGGCCAGTCCCTGACATGTACAAACTTACTATCAGCAAACAGAATTCCTGCTCTGTTTGAGCACAAGTGGCTAAGAATAACAGGGATTTAAGTAGGAGCCAGAGTTTCATAAAACACAAATGTTTAACATACAACTCAAAATGAGTATAGTCAAAAAAAAAAAAAAAAGGCAAATCTTAATTGAATAACAACAATCAACAGATAATACAAAAAAACCCAGATACTGGTGTTAGAAGAATTTCAAGGAAGCTACTATAAAAATACAGCAACAAAAAATTATTAAACTTCCCAATCACAGCAACCACAAAGTCCTTCTAGTCCAAAAATATTTGAACATTGCTCCAAGAGACTTTTATCACTACTCGTGACTCAGTGATGCCAGGGAGTGAGCCCACGCCTTCACACATACTAAGCTTGCTGTCTTTCTCTAACTGACAGCCCAGTCCCAGTAGGGCCACCTTAAGTGTAAAACAGAAATATGTTGAAAAGTGAATGGATCGGCCATCTTAATAGGTTGACACCTAAAGCCCAGCTATTTGAGAGTTAATTCAGGAAGACCACTGAAGCCTAGAAGTTCAAGACCAGCCTGGGCAACCTACTGAATGAAGCCTCGCCTCACAAAAATGGAAGAAGGGAAAGATTCCTTGAAGGTAAGGAGAAGGAATAGAAGGAAAGAGAGATGAGCAGGAAGGACAAAGATACCATGAGGAAACTGAAACCATTGGAGGGCTTATATTAATGTCAGGTAAAAAACTTACATACTTCTAGATTTGAAGGATATTTCACAGTAATAAAAGGATCAATACACCAGGCACCTGTAGTCACTATAAATGTATATATACCTTATTAAAGTAGCTTCAAAACACATAGAATAAAATGATCAGAATAAAAGAAAACAGTAGGCAGGGGCTGGTGAGATGGCTCAGTGATTAAGAACACTGACTACTCTCCCAAAGGTCCTGAGTTCAAATCCCAGCAACCACATGGTGGCTCACAACCATCCGTAAAGAGATCTGAAGCCCTCTTCTGGTGTGTTTGAAAACAGCTACAGTGTATTTACATATAATAATAAATAAATCTTTAAAAAGAAAAAAGAAAAAAAAAGAAAACAGTAGGCAAATTCAGTCATAACGGAAAATATTTAACCTACTTTTGAAAAAAATATGGTCGAGTGAGGAAAAAACCTAAATAACTAGAAGGTTTCAGCTAACTATAGCTGACACGCAGACAATCCACACAGATCATAAGCATGCCCAAGAATGGTCCTCACCCTGGCTCCCACACAAGGTCATAAACCTTTTGTGCCTCAGATTGATTTAAAAATACAATACAATCCACTAAACATCCCTACAGAAATGGCACAGTGGTTGAGTGCAAACTAGTCTTGTAGAGGACTTGAATTCAGTTCCTAGCACCACTGAGCCATCTCTCCAGGCCTGAAAAAAACTATCCCTGAAGACAAAAATGCTACTTAGGAAATTTGGCAATCCCTACCTACATCTAAATATATTCCAAACATGAATAATGCCACATTATAAGGATAAAAATGTTAATGATGAAAAAAACATTTACCACTAAATACACATACATAAATCACTAGAAATATTATTGGAAGCATCTTATTTAAATTTCATAGACAAAAGTTAAGCATATACTTCTTTACCACATCTCACAGGAGCAAACACACAGACTTTTTTTTTATTCGATATATTTTTTATTTACATGTCAAATGATTTGCCCTTTCCTGGCTTCCCACTCCCCGAAAGTCCCCATAAGCCCCCTTCCCTCCCCCTGTTCCCCCATCCACCCCTTCCCACTTCCCTGTTCTGGTATTGTCCTATACTGCTGCACTGAGCCTTTCCAGAACCAGGGGCCACGCCTCCGATCTTCTTGGACGTCATTTGATGTGTGGATTATGTTTTGGGTATTCCAAGCTTCTAGGCTACTATCTGCTTATCAGTGAGTGCATACCATGAGCTCCATCCATTGTCTAAGAATTTCACGAATTCATTGTTTCTAATGGCTGAATAGTACTCCATTGTGTATATATACCATTTTTTGTATCCATTCCTCCGTTGACCTTATTAATCGTCATTAACCATCTGCCTCACTTCTGTAAACTCTTAATAGCAAAGAAAGTTCTAATGTAAAACACAACAAGAGCATTCGTGGTAGTTCATATTTTAGAAAAAAACATCTAATAACCTCTTCATGTTAAAAGTGTAAAAATTGTTTATTTATATGTGTATAAATGAACATATATACATAAGTATGTATATATGTGTGTATACATGCACAGATATATAGTATATGCAAATGCATATATGTATATAAATATATACTGGGGTTGTATCCAGAATATAGATTATGTAACTTATATAGAGAGAAGTTTTATTGAAAGTAGAAGACAAAAGAAACAATTTAAAAGTAGGCAAAAGTAAGCCGGGCGGTGGTGGCACACGCCTTTAATCCCAGCGCTTAGGAGGTAGAGGCAGGCGGATTTCTGAGTTCGAGGCTAGCCTGGTCTACAAAGTGAGTTCCAGGGCAGCCAGGGCTATACAGAGAAACCCCTATCTCAAAAACCCAAAATAAAAATAAAAATAAATAGGCAAAAGATACCTCAATAATAAAGAAAAATGAACCAATAAAGATGTCTGGTATCACAAAACATAAGAGAAATAAAAATTAAAACCACATGAGCTACACCTACTAGAACTGCTAACTTTTGGGGAATACCAAATAACCCAACAGCATTTTAGAAGTTGATCATGCTTTAGAAGCTAAGTTAATTGCTTTTCATTTTAAAAATGAATAAAATGGTGAATAATAAAGTCTGAAAACGGGCTAGAGAGACTGCTTTTCCAGAGGTCCTGAGTTCAATTCCCAGCAACCCACATGGTGGCTCACAGCCATCTGTAAGGGGATCTGATGCCCTCTTCTGGTATGTCTGAAGACAGCGACACAGTGTCTTCATAAACATAAAATAAATAAATAAATCTAAAAAAAAAAAAATACTGCATTTTGCGGGCAGTGGTGGCGCACGCCTGTAATCCCAGCACTCTGGGAGGCAGAGGCAGGAAGATTTCTGAGTTCAAGGCCAGCCTGGTTTACAGAGTGAGTTCCAGGACAGCCAGGGCTATACAGAGAAACCCTGTCTTGAAAAAAAAAAGCAAAAATAAATAAATAAATAAAGTCTGAAAACTTTCAAGCTCATATAATTAGATATTAGAAATACAAGCTCATTTAGCTAAACATCTTTCCTGGCTCACAATACACAATACTATAAAATGCTAGGACACTAGCTGCATTTTCTTTTCTCTACACAAAAAGTTGTCAGCAACCCCCCAAAATATCAAAGAGTGATTTCAAATATGTTCAAGGAAATCAGCTGTGTGCTTATTCTGTGCTACCACGACCCTTAATACATCTATTTTAACAACAATGTTCCAATTTATTAGCAAATAAAAATTTAAAGGTCAGTTTCTGGCCAGACATGGTGGTGCATACATGTAATTCCAGCACTTGGTGGTCAGCTGCAGGAGATCACCACAAATTCAAGAACATCTGTTTACATAACTGAGTTCCTGGCCACCCAGTGCTACATAATTAGACTCCAACTCAACAAATAAATAAGTTTCAAAGCCAGAATGTACTTTTCACAATTTTGCTTTTCCATTACCAAACATACACACAACTATGTGGACATTTTCAAATAAGGTCTTATTAGTGCTTTGGTGTCTCGCTTTTAAGCCACACTGATGTAAACAGTAATCATTCAGTTCCTACCTCTTGAAGTCCTTTCTGTCCTATGGATAGGAAACTTTGGTTAGGCTGTCTTATAGGCCCCGCCCTTTCCCTTTTTTGTGTACTGAGGATCAAACTCCGATCTTGGCACGTGCTAGGCAAGGTCTTATCATTGAGTTAGACTCCCAGCCCTCATCAATAAATCTTGCACTTGCTTACTAATTGCCATATTTCATCTGAATTACTGAGTACATTTAATATTTTTAAAATTGAGTTTATTATTTTTAAGTTTCTCCGAGGAAAAACATACCACAAAAATTAATCGATCTATATTTCAGTCATTGAGATTTATCATCAGAATTTACTTTGGCATTTGAACAACAGACAAAAAAATTACTACACTTTTTTCAAATTCCAAGAGATTCTCAGTATTTAATAGTCTTCAGAAAAAAAAGAAAACACAAAACAAAACAGAGGGCTAGAAACACGGCTGAGTGACAGAGCACTTGCCTGCTCTGTTCATGTGAGACCCTGGGTTTGAATCACAGAAATGCAAGGAAAAGAAAGAATGGGTTTTCAAATACATGGGAGGCCAGGCATGGTGGCAGAGTCCTTTGATCTCAGCAGTCTAGAAGCAGGCAAGCAGATCTCTCTGACTTCAAAGCTAGCCTGATCTACATAGCTACACAGCCAGTTTCAGGCCAATCACTGAGACCTTCTCAAAAAGCCAAAACAACAACAACAACAACAACAACAAACTCTTATAAATATAGAAGAACCTACAAATTAAATATATTTACATGGTGATTATGTTCTTCATTTTCATTAAAGTGGTTCCTTTAGAATCCAAAGATCCTGTTTTATAAAGACTTGACAAGCAATTCTATGTTATCTCAAATGTTAAATAATAATAAGCTGTAGGTTTAATCCCCAGCACTGCAAACACTCATATCCACACATGTATGCCATAATGCATATCCATCATTACTGTACATTATTACTGATGATCATCTTTCCCCAAATTAATGAGGATTACTGTGATTAGATGTTAGTTGAATTCAGAAATATATTAATTTCTGAAGTATTCAAAATACCATATGCTGCCAGACACAAAAACACTAGCATACAGGAGGCAGAGGTGGCTAGATGTCTGTGTGTTTAAAGATAGCTTATTCTACATAGCAAGTTTCAAGACACCCAGGACTACATAAGAGGCAAAACCAAAAAATAACATACACCAATCATGTATATTCATCTTTGTAAATTAGGCCCTTATGACAAATCTGAAAATCCGTATGGCCACAGAATTACTTCCAGTGATTTACTAAGGTCTTGCACATACTAGCCAAGAACTCCTCCACTAAGCCACATTCTCAGCCGAATGTGCCTACAAGTTCCTAGTATATTCCAAATTAAACACCTTTCACTGTTTCTCATTGTCCTTTCTTCCTCAAGGTGTTCCATGTCTGTTTAAACATGACGCCGTCACTGGTATAAGTTATAGCTCTGTCAATTTTTAACCTGTTCTTTCATGGGCTACAGACTTTCCATTATTGTAATCAAGCAAAATAAAATGCTCAAATATTTCTTTAGCTATACAAATATAAAATCTATTTCATGCCAATTTGCAGGTAAGATTTGCTCAGTATTCAGTGATAGGGAAGACAATGATATGGCCCAATAAGAGAAGCTTTTCCCTGCCTTTGTGTGGCCACACCGCAGTGAAATGCACACACCCATTTCCTGCCCTGTACTATGCTGCACTGTTATTTCCCCCTGCGGTCATTTCCCACCACTAAAGGCAAGAGTTGAAGACATTCTCCAAAGATCAGAACATGAAATCCAGATGGTAAAGAAACACAGACCACTATGAGAAACTCAAAACTAAGGAGACAAGAGGTTAAAAGTATAAACAAGACTCAACTGTCCAGATAGGCAAGCCACACTTAGTATGGTCATCATTGTCATTAGCACTGGTTACACAGTAAAAATCAAAAGTCTTTAGCAAGGAAGATGCATTCAAACATTTTAAGATACAGGATGGGGAGGAGGGAGCAGAGGAGAAAGAGAAAAGAAATGTATATCAACTTCTATGACAGGGAAGTAACCCATAGGGCAGAGAGGAAAAAAAGAAGCTATGCCAACTTAGAAAAGCTCCAAAGCCTTTCTGAGAGTGGTTCCGTATTATCATCAGGTAAACACTAAACACGCACAAGATTTAGAAGGCCCATGTAAATTTAGAGATATTAACCGAAGACTGTCAGGGTTAAATGTAGGAAGGGAGTTATGAGATGGCTCAGTGGATAGTGTTTGCCACTAAGCTTGACAACCTGGGTTCAGTCCCTGGACCCTCACACTATGGTGAGAACCACCTCCCACAAGCTGTCCAGACTTCCACATATGTGCCATAGCGTGGACCCTAGACACGCTAAAAAAACAAGCAAACAAATGTAATTTAAAGCTATTTCCCCGCAGTGAGGGCAATGCGGGTGCCGGCAGGTCCCAGTGCCTCCTCACTCTCCTTGCTCTAGGTCAGCCTCCATGGGACTCCTGACTGAGCTGACACAGCTCCCTAATTCCCACCGGCTTTGTCCCATGGTCCTACCCTGGAAGTAAGCTGCAGACACAGCTGACGTTCTTAGAAAGCTCTGACTGGTCCAGCCCACATGTGTGTTGTAAGGGCTACTCAGCAGGCTTTAACCTAATTCCCCAATATCCTCTTCTTTCACCTTTACTCTTTGCTATTCTACATGCCTTTCCCCACGACTCTGAAGAATTCTGCTTTCCTAATGAGCCCTAACTGGTACAGTTATTGAGATCAAATGTGGTCTTACCTCTTACCCAGAGATAAGAGAATCAAAATGACAAGAATCTGGAATTAAGTCTCCAATGTCACCAGATTAATGGTGTCACGGTGTCCTCTATAGTAAACATTCTCTCTACATCTTCCTTAACCGTCACCTGCAACAGAGGTTGTGTGATAAAGGGCTGGCTCACTGCCCACTGTACTGGCAATGAGAGTACAGAACTTTTTGCTGGTAGCTTCTAAGTAGCTACAAAACTCGGAGAAAGAATGACATCAAGGTCCTAAATTCACAGCCCAAGAGCTAAACAGAATCAGAAGTTTCTACCACTGCCTGGAACAAAAACCACACTTCACTTAGCAAACCTGGCATTTATGAGAAACAAATCCAGTCTGATCCTAGGGGATGGCAGAAATAAAAGGCAAATTGAATTTAAAACCTTACAGGATCTCAGGATGTTATTCTGCATACTTGTATAATCTGCATCTCAGTACATCAAAAATGCCTTAAAAATTGTTGCTAGGCTGAATATCTCCCAAAATACCACATTCTAGTCTGTGAGACCTATACGAGTCTTGTTACTCAGTGAGGATTATGGAAAGAGTACCCTTTCCTGTGTTTAAATGCAGGTGAAATTTCAGAATCCTGAAGCTAGAAATGATAATACAAGCCTATAATCCCAACATCTGGGCAGTAGACACAGGAGGATTGGGAAGACTCAAAGGTCTTCTCTGCTATAGAGTGAATTTAAGGCCAGCCTAGGTTGAATGAGACAACAACAAAAACAAACAACAAAAATAAATTAAGAATATTAAGATAATCCAAGTGTGCATATCTGTATCCCAGCACTTGGCCAACAGAGGCAGGAGGATCACCTCAAGTTCAAGGCCAGCCAGGTGTATGTAGCTAGTTTCATGACTGCCACAGCTTCATAGTCAGACACCAACTCAAAAAGGGGTGGCCATAGGAGAATACAAGAGGATCTAGTGTACAGCACAATGAAGAGTACTGTTTGTTTGTTTGTGACAGTGTTTGTGTAGCCTTGGCTGTCCTAGAACTTACTTTGTAGACCAAGCTGATCCTGAACTCAGAGACCTGCCTGCCTCTGCCTCAAGCACAAGCCCTGCAGCCCTTCAGTACCATCTTTACTCCTAGATCCAGGGACAGAGCTGCTCTACAGGACCAATATGCACTCGTATGCAGTGGCCACATGCTTTCCATGAGTTCAGAGTCCAAAGATAGATTTGGCCAGCCAGTGACTAGATGCAATGTGGTTTTTCCTTTAGGTGGCAGGCTATACACAGAAGCTCTCGTCTTTGCTGCAGTAATATAAAATTTTATTTATTTTTTCACATAGAAAAAGTAACAACTGCCAGGCTGTCGTGACACATGCCATTAATCCCAACAGAAGCTCTGAGTTTGAGGCCAGCCTGGTCTACAAAGTGAGTTCCAGGACAGTCAGGGCTACACAGAGAAACCCTGTCTCAAAGAAATGGGGGGAAAAAAGAAAGATAAAAGTTCAGTCCTACAGCTGCACATTTCCCCCACTTCTCCAGGCTACGCACTAAGGGACAGTTTACAAATTGTAAACAAGGGCGAGCTCCTTAGCTTTACTTCCCAGCTGGATGGCTCTGACAGTTTCATGAACACCAGCTGAAATGTACCTGTTCTCCCTCACCGTGAGGGAGACAGGCTCCAGACGGAGAGCAGTATGGAGGGTGTGAAGTTCAGGTACAGCAAGGAAAAGGTTGTTCTGCTTTGAGTAAAATTTTAGTTTAGTTTAGTTTAGTTTAGTTTAGTTTATTTATGTGTATAGTTGAATGTATGCTAAAGAACCATGTGAGTGCAGAAGTGTGGAGGTCTGAAGAGGGTCACATCCCCTGTTACCCTCTGTAACAGGCAGTTTTGAGCTGTTATGAATCCTCCAAAAAAGCAGCAAGTGCTCTTAAGCATTACGCCTTCTTTCCAGCAAAACAACAAGTCCTTATCAAAGTGCCATCGAGAGAGCCCCACAATTCAGCTGTGCTGTCTACAGAACGACAAGACAGCTGAGGGTGGCTTAGCTGAAGGGCTGCGGGGCTGAGGTTCACTCCCATCCCCAGATTTCTTGCCCACCCACCCAGTATATGTACGTACCCTCTGCCATGCTATGAATTTAACAAAGTCTGCCCAGCAGAGAAGCCTTGGAATCTACAGAAAACACTTCTCTGCTAACATCCTTTCTTTGAAATTTGCTGAGAGTAACTCTCAAGAGTAGCACTCCTCCAATGCATACAAATGATAGCCATGTACAATGACGGATATATTAAGGAAAACTATCTGATATACATAAAATCATTACATTGTATACCCTGTATATACAATTTCTATTTGTTAATATACCTCAACAAAACAAAAATGCATTTTAGATGAAGAAAATAGCTTAAAAAGCATACATGTGGGTAAAATGACTTCCCCTACCACATAGATAATCATCCAGTCTCAGAAGTTTAGATACACTATAATCTGATATGCTTAAACTCAGTAAAATATAAATTACATGAATATGCTTATCCAAGTCCTTCATCACACTGCCTGCTAGCTTTTATATACCACACACACACACACACACACACACACACACACAATATATATATATATATATATATATATATATA